>NC_066581.1:533279859-533413539 GCF_024323335.1 Lathyrus oleraceus | reverse complement strand
TTGGTTCAGAGGTATCTGGTGCTGAATTTGTAGGGTGGATTAGGATCCAATCCCCCACAACTGCAATTGGGTTAATAAAGGGTTACACCAACTTATGTACCAGAGCCCCATGCTTAAGAGCATAATCACTAACCGGTCACTTTACTATGAGTATGTACGGATAACGGGCTTAATGTGATTGCACCTGAATGAAAAGGACTTGATGAAACGAAAAGAATGCCTAGGTATGGTGGGGTAATGTGATTGATTTGTATTAGAGTGAAAGGAAGGAAGGAGAGAAAAGAGAGAGAGAGAGAGAAAGTGGATCTGAATTCTGTTATGTATTGATTCTGTTTGTTATATATTTTTTCTGTTACAGTGAATAGGATATATATAGGTATTATAACCTGTGCCACTACTGGACTTAACCTACACCACACACACTAACTAACTACACGTTAGTTATGATGACATGGCACTCTAGAATATACACTAATACTCCCCCCACAAGTTCAAGGTGGCTGCAAAGTCAGGCTTGAGGCAGACAAGTTGAGCTTGCTTCTGAGCTCCAGAAATCTTGAACTTCAAAGACTTCCCATAAAGGTCAGTGTCACTCTTTTATGCTTATAACATCATGTGTTGTTATAATTTCGTCTTTTTGTTTACTCTAAAATGTTACTCTTTTTATTTCCCAAAATTATAACTAACTTGTTCGTCCGATTCTTTGTAGGAAAGTATTTACGCTCTTGTCATGAATAGATCAAAATGAGTCTTGAGGTCATTACAGGTAATGTTCTTCTATTGCTTCTTTTCATTTGGTTTTTACAATAAATGCAACGTGATTGTTTTGTTACAAGTAGTAATACTGCACAAATCCAACAAATATTGAGCAGCTTCTCGCACTTTCTTTTTTTATATTATAATGATAAGGGTTGTATTGTGTTTTGATTTCACTGTTTCTTTGGTCATATTTTTTGGGTTATATTTGATAGGGAGAGCCAGCCGTTGAGGTTACAAATGAAGGTGTTGATGCTGCAGGGCATACAATTGGTACATTTTTGGAGGTCGTGTTCAAACTTAGGAAGGTTCTCAACCCCAAGAGTGTGATCAAACCAACATCACTAGCTAAAGATTATTTTGAATCCACAACTAACTAGATCGTCCGATGCTTTGTAGGTACCACACCTTTGCTATGACCATGTCAGTCTTGAGGTCCTTAGAGGTAATGTTCTTCTGTTTGCCTCTTTTAATTTGGTCTGATTTGTTTGTGCTCAACAAATTATTCAGGTTCATTCGTTGATTTCATTTATTAATGTACACAAGTTCTATAAAATCGTGGAGCCTTGTCATGACTTGAACATTTTTTCAGATATTATTCAGGTCTTTTTGAACTATGTAATGATTAAATGAACTTATTCTTTGTTTAAATTAAATATTTCTTCCATATTAAATTTGGCGGCCTTAGTCCACTTGTTCAGTTTATTTTCCTGAATTTATAGTAATTGGTGACCGGTTCCATGAGAATAGAAAGTGATGCAGGGAACCTTTGATTTGGAAGTATAATTCGGTCTGCATCCCAGTTATTTTTCATATAGAGTTTCATGCATTTCTTTAGATTATATCACATAAATTTGTTAATTGATTTGTAGTATCTACACCTTCGATCAAAGGTGTGTTCCAATGTCAGGCACGTGTTGGTTCCTGACACTGACACATCCACATTCAATTGATTAATTTTTTTAATTATTACTGGTGTTGACGTGTCACTGTCGTGTCCCATGTCCGTATTGTATATGTTAATTTATTAATTAGTGCGTTTCAGGGATTTGTCATTGTCTCAGCTTTACTCGATACAACATTGCTACAGTTCATTTAAAATTATCCATCTCCTTCTGCAATCTATAAGAAAAATTGCACGGTTGACTTAATATACCCTTGTTATGGTTTTATGGATAATCTCTCAATATTTGAATATGCAATTGTAAACTTGTCATGATCTGCGGGAGAATATATAAGATACTATGTTCTTTTATTTACAATATTATTTTGAATTCATAACTTGACCGTCGGAGTTTTTGCAGGTACCACACCTTTGCAGTGTCATACTATGTTCATGAGTATGATGAAACAGAAAGGAAATGGTAGGAAGTTTGGTTTGCTGTGATCGGTTCCATGAGATTTAGAAAGTGATGCAGGGACGCCTTTGATCATGCTCAACAAGCTGCTAGAGTTTTCAAGAACAGAAACAGCCTGCGGTCTACCCTATTGGAAGCACCATCCGTTCTTCAACCCAACATACGAGTGGATGAGTGTCATTGACTCGGGCCTGCTGGAACATTGGAATTGGCAGAGGGTGAAAATGTTTGGTGACAACTGGTTCCTAGTGATTCGGTTAATCGAAGATGAAGCAAACGATGGAAATTGTGAGTTATTCTTCATCTATTTTAAGATTAAGAAAACAAAAGATAGAGTTCTTAGATGATGAGATTCCCATGCTAGAGTTTTGCTTATAAGATTGTTAACCATTCCTAGAATTTTGGTTACAGTTACTTTGGCTCGTTCATCACGCTTCAGATTAATGTGAGCACCTCGCCCAGCACTGTACCTATTATCATCCTGGCTATATTCGTCGAGCCAATTTTCCTCTTCACAAGCAAAAAGCCACTTATCAATTCTACCGGTTACGTCTCTTCTGCTCAAAGCTTCATCTTTAGCTTTCACTATCTGTGCTTCAATGCTAGCTAATAATTCACAAGGATCAACCAGGCCAGAATCTATTAATGCACTAGCTTTCTCGGCAGCAGTACTTGTATCAGGTTCGATATGAGTCAATCTACATATTTCTTCTAACTCTGACCTCTTCTTAAAAACAAACAAGTTCTTGGGGTTCTGCCATGGGTCGGGTAAGTTCTTGCATTTCTTCTAATAAACTCACCTCGTGACCTGACATTTCTTATTAAAGCTATTGATCCAATGGGTGGATGTGCAGATGGTGCTATTTCGGATATCTAGTCATTCTACTTGCTTTTAGTTTCGCAAGTTTTTCCACTTCTGCCGAAGCCTTCTCTATCACATTTGTTGAAAGACCGCCTCTTTCGGTGTTTTCTTATGGCGAAGTTGCAACAATAGAAGTAATCCTCAGAAAAGTGTTCCTCTCTTCTTTTGACGTGTCCATCAAATTCCAAAGTTCGAATAGGTTAGCGACAATATCCTTCAACTTCTGTATTCTGACTTTTCTTTCGGTTTTTAACTTGAGAATGGTCTTCTCTAAACCTTCCAATGTGCTATTGCTAATATTAGTTGATTGCTCCACCTGAGTCCCGTGCAAGCTCGGATGTACATCGTCTACTGTTTGGCCGAAATCCAATCCAAGAACACCACAGAGAGTATGCACCTCATTAACACATTGCATCTAATTTAGTTGCTATGAATAATTAAGTAGGTGTTTGAATGCAATATAGAGAGAATTATATACATGAATGGTTAAAAAGTAAATAAATTGATACAAAATGAAAGGATTACGGGGAAACCGGTGAATTTGTGGAAAATGTAGCTGAAGATGTGAAAAGGGACAAGTTGGTTGGTGAAGAAACTCCTTCCGTGTAAGATATGGGCGCCGGTAGATTGAGGGCGTGGTGGGTGGAAGTAAAGGAGGCGGTAGGCGGCTCTAAGGACGTAGGAATTGTTTCTTTCAAAGATTAAACTTAAAACTAGATTGGTACTATTTGAGAGGTATTGAATAAAACAATTGAAAATTTGTCATTTATTTAGAAAACACAACTAATACATTTCATTGATTAAAAAACTTGGAATTAAAGTCGTGCACTACTCGCAGCTACCTTGGGAGGCTTTATTTGATGGAGAATGCATGAGCGGCTCAATATCTGAATTGATAGCAATATTTCCCATTCCAGTCGCCATGCCTCCCCCTCATCTTTGTCCTTGGTCTTCTGGTCAGGAGTAGCAGTTGTTGTTTCTTGATCAATGATAAACCCCCGGCTGGCTATTGGGAAATATTCCAAATTCATCTTTCTCAATGCTCTTACGCGTGGCAAGACACTTGTATTATATTTAATGTGGTTTACAAGCTCCTTTGGGATTGGTGAGCTGGAAAATATATATGCCTTCTTGTATAGAGGCTTTCCTCCAGACATATCAGACAAGCATATGCCTACATCCTCTTATGAAGTCTGGATGAAATAACAGGATCCAATGATGGTAACGGTTGTTGTCGAAGCTGCAGGTTATCAGAAGGTACAGTGAGAAAGAATCCAATCAATGATAGGGATTTTGTGGCGAGACTGATAGCTGAAGTAACCATTTCGAAACACTGTATTTGCCTGCACAGAGTCCGTAGAAGTGCCATCATGATTGACAGTTGAGGACGACCGGCTTATCATATTATCTATAAGCAGCTATACGCTTGTTCAGAGGAATAGAAATGTGTTGATGCTTGATTCACTTCCAGGCCACTTAAAATTGCAGCAGAGAGAGCAGTTACGATCACTACGCGCTTAGCCTTGTTTTCGTCTGTGTCGGATGGGCTGGTTTGCAGAATTCTGGTAACGCGACCACTGTCATGCTTACGCAGGAAATCATAAGGCTCCTGTTTGACATGCTTGGTTTGCTAATTTGGTTTGGAGAATATGGACTGAGGTAAAATGTCGCAGTTATCCAGACAGCTGGTGTAGCCGCCGTAGGATCTGCCGCTTCAGCATCACTGCTAGTTGCCGACCTCGTTGTTTATCGTCTTGCAATTGCAGGTGGATCCTGCTGCACTTTGTTGCTGCATTTTGTCAACGACCATGCCTTGTTCTGCATGTTCTGCTATTGGTGTTTTGTACATGGCCATGAGGTATCACAACTCAGGCAATCCCTTATATTCTTTGCATCGAGATCCGTAAGCGTCGTGCCAATGTGCTCCGCTCAGTATCACTCCTCCTACGAAATGCTTGGAATAATTAGGCGAGCCCAAAGTTTCTGAACGACAGTGAGTCCAGGTTCCTCCAGACAAGTTCTCAAAGAAGATTTTGTAGGCAAAGTTGATTCATACCATGCAAGCTCTTTGGTGAGCTTCAGAATTGCCGCATTTTCTGTCTCAAAGACAAAATTTGCATCATCAACAGCATCGCCGGCATCGGCCAAAGAGAATTAGGTAGCATCAGCAGAAAACTCCTCAATCGCCTGACGAATAGTTCTGAAGTTTCCAGTGGGCTTGGACATTTTCTCAGAATTGAGCATTGTTAGAAGTTTTTTTATGCAGGAAATTGGTTCGTGGCTTTTCTGTTGTTTACGACTTTGATGCATCTTTTCCGTTATGCTGCACGTTTGCTGCGATATTGCATTTGCGGTTTTCTGTTTTGCATCACCGTTTATCGTAACTAGATCGTATTGATGCCGCTAGCTTGGCTTGTTGGTTGTGTTTTGTTCAGCTGCTTTGGCTTGGATGGCAGCGCGTGCTTGTCGGCAATGCTGATGCATTACCGTCGGTTTTCATTTCCGTTTGAATTGTCGGCTAGTGGTTGTTGTTGTGGCATTATCGACGGAGACTAAGCTTGAAATTGAGTAACTGCGGAGACTTCCATACCATGAAAACCAGCACTGAAAGATGTACCAATATTGGATTGGATGCCAAGCATCAGGAGGGAGGCACCATCCATGACTCTGTTTCTAAACCTCTTCAATCTGTCCATATTTTAAGCAAACTTCCTCCAAAGTAGCATGCTTTATAAGACAACAACCTTGATGCCGTCCAGTTTTTCTATCCTTGATCAGGGCGACCCTAATCACATTCCCGTGTTCCTTAAACAAAGTACAAATATTTTTCTTAGTTTGGAAAAATTTCCAAAATGGTATGTGTTTAGTAGCTTCTGCATGGTGTTGCAATGTCGTCGCTTGAATGGATGGCTAGATTATCCTAATTGTTGTTGTAGCTGGGAGAAGGCCTTGTTTCCATCAATGTCTATTTGGTGATAGTGAAATACTTCTGCCATGGGTTCTTTGTGAAGTTCTTGTTATGATAAATTCTTGCACGGATACTGTTATGCTACTATTGGTTTGACATGGTTCGCTAGTGAATTGCGAGGTGATATTGTCAGTCTGTTGTCATGTTGTAGATGTTCATGCAATGCAGGTTTGTTGCTTTTCTGTTGCAAACTAATTCCATGCCTTGGCTCGAGGAAGGTGTCGCATGATTGTTGGCAGGTTGAATGGTTTTTGTGGCAGGGTTGTAACATGCTTTATGATGAGGTATTATGTTGCTGATTTGAGTTGATCTCGTTCATGGAGGGCTGGAATTGCTAAAATTGATGATGGTGCTGCTCCTCAAGCCAACACCATTGTAGAACATCATGGGCAATGAACACAAGTTTGTCTCTTCGTCAGAATTTTCAACTTTAGATAACTTTGAAATAGTTGAAGTGATTGAATCCTTCTCCACCATTTCTTGGATGCTTGCTGGACATAATTGGGAACTGAAGGATTTATCTAACAATGATGACAATGTCAAAAGTGATTGCTCTGATGCGAAAGATGGTCTTGAAGATGTAGATGGATGAAGAAGTCGCTTTGGAATGTGTTGTGCCGCTAGGGAACGCACATAACTCAGTGACTTCACAATAGCCTCGGAAGCAAATTCAGATATGGGCAAAGGAGATGTATTTTTCAGTGTTGTTGATGTACAAGATTGTTGGTTAAAAGAACTTGACCATGGTTGATTCAGGTTTTGTTACGCCGTCGGCGCGCTTACGGCAGCAGCGTTTGAGCTTGCGGCTCTTGATGTTGTGGTCGCTATTTTTCCGGTTTTGTGGCTTGGCAGTGTGCGTTTTCTACTGCCTTTTGGTGGCTGAGAAATATCTAATTCGTTTTTAATTTCTATTACTTGATGTCGCAGTTGGCTGTGTTATTTTTGGACAAAAAGCCACCATGAACGAGTTTCCTCCCAAGTCTATGTAGTTCACATCACACCAATGCGTCACAGAAAGTGAGCATATTAGTAGCTGTCAGTTTGCCCGATAAGTAGCGAGTGAGCTTCTCTCTCATGGTAAAGGTAGTATGATTGACGGGAGTCTCGTTTAAGATCCGGTGGGCCACCTACTATGGTTTCCGCTATCGGGCCACCCACCATTTATTTCCACGCTGCAGAAGTCCAGTCCTGGGTGTGAGGGGGTTTGTTAAGAGTCCCACATCGGACAATATATGGCCTAAACATGTGTTTATAAGTGGGGGCAGTCCTCACTCTACTAACCGTTTTTGTAGAGTTGAGTTAGGCCCAAACCACACATTCTTAACAGTATTATATAGAGATTTTAAGTGCCTTGTCCGGGTTATTATTATCCATATGTAGTAACCGTGTCTTTAATAGATATTGATGCACATCAACTTGAAAAGTTGCAAATTGTTTTTAACTCATTTCAGATCCAGTAATCTCCAATGCCGTTGTTGGAATTCTTGTTGGTTTAGTTACTAGCCATGATGGTGGTGTTGAAAACGTAACATTTATTGTAGGAAATAAATTTTTTGCAGTTACTGAATATGATTCCGTTTTGTATGACTTCCAAATCATATTTTCTGATTTGTACAAATTTGCTCTAGTGGTTTTTCTTCAATGAAGCTACAGCATGGCTACAGATCATTTAAAATTAGCCATCTTCTTCTTGTGTCGTCTATAAGAAAAATTGCACGGTTGACTTAATATATCCTTGTTATGGTTTTATGGACAATCTTTCTCAATTATTATTATTTGATTGTGCAATTGTGAAGTTGTTATGATCTGCCTGTGATTAGTATGTTCTTTTATTTACTAAAATTATTTTGAATTCATAACTAACTTGATCGTCGGAGTTTTTGCAGGTACCGCATCTTTGGTGTGTCATGCTATGCTCATGAGTATGATGAAACAGAAAGGAAATGCAACATCTTAAAAACATGGTAGGAAGTTTACCTTTGATTTGAGCTGCTGGCCATGCTTAACAGTCCGGTCTTCAACCGAGCTAAGTGAATGAGATTCATTGACATGGGGGGCCTTCTGAAACATTGGAAATGGGCAGAGGCTGAAAACTTTGGGTGTCAGGCTGTGTTTGAAGTGGGGAGTCATGCCTCAAATATAAATTCTGGTGTCCCTAGTGAAAGTTGAAGCAAAACATTGGAAATTTGAGTTGTTCTTCATAATGCCTATTAAGCTCACGAGATCTTGCGAAAGAAATGGGAGAAGGTGTGTAGAGAAAATAAAAGGCGGCGAGGGGACTGGGTATATAAAATTTGAGAGCTTTCAACTTAGCTTTGGTTTGGTACTGGCTCTTGAGGTTACATGTAGAAAAACAAACTCAGTTTTTGAAAACCAGAATTTCATGTATATGGACCCAACATATTATTCAAACAAGTTTATTTGAACAGTAATATATAAGACAATTATTGCCCTTTTGTAATTTGTACAAGTAAAGTGTAAACTTTGAATTTTGTTTGAAATCGTGATTTCCGTTTTTGATTTGGTTCTCACAATATAGATAATGCATTCATAGAAAGTAAGTTACTTTAACTTGTTGGTATCTTCCAAAGGTAATTAGAAATAGGATGTTTGGTTCAGTAGCACTTTCTAACTGTATCTTGTTCTTTTTCCTGTTTCAAAAGACTTCCCATAAAGGTCAATGCCACTCTTTTATGCTTATAACATCATGCGTTTTTATAATTCCGTCTTTTTGTTTATTCTAAAATGTTACTCTTTTTATTTTCCAAAATTATTTTGAAATGATAACTAACTTGTTCGTCCGAGTCTTTATAGGAAGGTATGTACGCTTTTGTCATGAATAGATCAAAATGAGTCTTGTGGTCATTTAAGGTAATGTTCTTCTATGGCCTCTGTTCATTTGATTTTTAGAATGTATGCTAAGTGATTGTTTTTTTACAAATAGTAAATACTGCACATATCTATAATAAATATTGGGTTGTTTCTGACACTTTCATTTTTATATTATTCGGGTAAGGGTTGTATTGTGTTTTGATTTCACTGTTTTTTTTGTCATATTTGATAGGGAGAGCAGCAATTGAGGTTACAAATGAAGGTGTTGATGCTGCAGGGCATACAATTGGTACATCTTTGGAGGTCATTTCCAACTTAGGAAGGTTCTCAACCCCGAGAGAATGATCAAACCAACATCACTAGCTAAAGATTATTTTGAATCCATAACTAACTTGATCGTCCGATACTTTGTAGGTATGACACCTTTAGCTAATGATGCTAGTTTCTTTTGCTGTGATCATGTCAGACTTGAGGCCCTTAGAGGTAATGTTCTTATGTTTGCCTCTTTTAATTTGGTTTGATTTGTTTGTGCTCAACAAATTATTTAGGTTCATTCGTTGATTTCGTTTATTAATATGTACAAGTTTTATAAAAACGTGAAGCCTTTTCTTGACTTGAATATTTTTTCAGATATTATTCAGGTTTTTTTTGAACTATGCAATGATTCAATGAACTTGTTCTTTGTCTAAAATCAATATTTCTTCCATATTAAATCTGGCTGCCTTACTTCACTTGTTCAGTTTATTTTTTCTGAATTTATAGTAATTTGTGACCTTTTCCATGAGATATAGAAAGTGAAGAAGGGAACCTTTGATTTGGAAGCATAATTCGGTCTGCATCCCAACTATTTTTCATATAGAGTATCATGCATTACATTAGATTAAATCACATAAATTTGTTAATTAATCTATAGAACCTACACCTCCGATCAAAGGTGTGTCCAATGTCAGACACGTGTTGGTTTCTGTTTCTGACACTGACTTACCACATTCAAATTATTTATTTTTAAAATTAATACTGGTGTTGACGTGTCATTCTCGTGTCCCATGCTCGTATTGTATAAAAAAGTTTGAAATCCATAATATAAAATTTCCAGTGCCTTGTTCTGGTCATTGTTATCCATATGTGGTAAATATGTCTTTAATAGATATTTATGTACATCAACATGAAAATTTGTATATTGTTTATAATTCATTTCAGATCCTAGTAATTTCCAACTATGACTATCAAAATCTTTTTATTGGGACTTTAGATAAAAAGTCATCCTGCATATGTTCTGATTTGTACAAATTTGCTGAGGTGGTTTTCCTTCAATTGTGGTTGCAGGGATTTGTCATCGTCTCAGTTTTATTCGATACAACATCTTGCCCTCATACACCTTCACAAAATGGGGTAGCCAGACGTAAAAATATGCATCTTGTAGAAACCGCTTGGACCTTACTTCTCTATGGTAATGTTCCATTCTGGTTATGGGGGATATTATGCTAATATGGCATGTTACCCTATAAACCTCATGCCCTCGTCTGTCCTTAACAACAATATCCCTCATTTAATTTTGTTGTTTCCTTATTCCCCCTTCACCCAATTCCTCCTCGTGTCTTCGAGTCTACAATATTTGTTAAAGTAAATGCTCGTGACGGTGACGGTACGGTGATCGCCCATGGTTCTCTTTCTCTCTCTTCCAGGTTACTCCTACCCTATCTCATATCGAAACATTGGGGACAATGTTCGGTTTAAGCGCGGGAGGAGATTTTTATCGTTTTTTATTGTTTTTCTTTATTTTTAGTATGTTTTGTGCGTTTTTAGTTGTTTGCTTTTCCTTTCTATAAAATAACATGTGTTTGACGAGTCATCTGTGTAGTGTATCCGTATTTCTTCCATTTCTTTAATCTTACCAAAAAAAATTGTGAGCAAAGAAAACAGTGCATCTTGAATATTCAGGCTATAAGACAGGTTTATGACGAGATTTAAAAGATTTAGAAAAACTTTTTTTAAAACATGTATTGTCTTAACACCGTAGGGTTCATGATTATAAGAGTCCTTCCCGATACCCCATATGCTGTGGCCCCAATTTTTGTTCCAAAAAAGTCCTTAAGTAGTTTATCCTTGCAGTCAGCTCCGGCTTAAGCATGCTCTACGTAAGGTACCGATGAAAATAAGTGAATGATCACAAAAAAATTTCCTGCTTTGTTCTCAAGTCATATGAAAATTCGGGCTAGGTGACTCTCACACGGTCATTTAACCCAGTAAAATAAAGACATATGCTAAACATCCAGAAAAAAAAAAAAAATATATATATATATATATATATATATATATATATATATATATATATATATATATGAATATTGTTGGTTGGTTCAGAGGTATCTGGTGCTGAACTTGGTAGGGTGGATTACGATCCAATCCCCCACAACTGCAAATTGGGTTAAATAAATGGGTTACACACCACTTATGTACCAGAGTCCCATGCTTAGAAAAATAATTCTTGCTTTGTTCTTAAGTCATATGAAAATTCGGGCTAGGTGACTCTCACAAGGTCATTTAACCCAGTAAAATAAAGACATATGCGAAACATGCAGAAGAAAAAAAAATAATATATAATAATATATATTATAGATATAATATATATATATTATATATATATAATATATATATATATAATATATATATATATATATATTAATATATATAATATATAATATATTATATATATATATATATATATATTATATTATATATATATATAAGAATATGCCTATTGTTGGTTGGTTCAGAGGTATCTGGTGCTGAATTTGGTAGGATGGATTACGATTCAATCCCCCACAACTGCAAATTGGGTTAAATAAAGGGGTTACACCAACTTATGTACCAGAGCCCCATGCTTAAGAGCATAATCACTAACCGGTCACTTTACTATGAGTATGTACGGATAACGGGCTTAATGTGATTGCACCTGAATGAAAAGGACTTGATGAAAACGAAAAGAAGGCCTAGGTATGGTGGGGTAATGTGGATTGATTTGTATTAGAGTGAAAGGAAGGAAGGAGAGAAAAGAGAGAGAGAGAGAGAGAGAGAAAGTGGATCTGAATTCTGTTATGTATTAATTCTGTTTGTTATATATTTTTATTCTGTTACAGTGAATAGGATATATATAGGTATCATAACCTGTGCCACTACTGGACTTAACCTACACCGCACACACTAACTAACTACACGTTAGTTATGATGACATGGCACTCTAGAATATACACTAATACTCCCCCACAAGTTCAAGGTGGCTGCAAAGTCAGGCTTGAGGCAGACAAGTTGAGCTTGCTTCTGAGCTCCAGAAATCTTGAACTTCAAAGACTTCCCATAAAGGTCAGTGTCACTCTTTTATGCTTATAACATCATGTGTTGTTATAATTTCGTCTTTTTGTTTACTCTAAAATGTTACTCTTTTTATTTCCCAAAATTATAACTAACTTGTTCGTCCGAATCTTTGTAGGAAATATGTACGCTCTTGTCATGAATAGATCAAAATGAGTCTTGAGGTCATTACAGGTAATGTTCTTCTATTGCTTCTTTTCATTTGGTTTTTACAATAAATGCAACGTGATTGTTTTGTTACAAGTAGTAAATACTGCACAAATCCATAACAAATATTGAGCAGCTTCTCGCACTTTCTTTTTTATATTATAATGATAAGGGTTGTATTGTGTTTTGATTTCACTGTTTCTTTTGGTCATATTTTTGGGTTATATTTGATAGGGAGAGCCAGCCGTTGAGGTTACAAATGAAGGTGTTGATGCTGCAGGGCATACAATTGGTACATTTTTGGAGGTCGTGTTCAAACTTAGGAAGGTTCTCAACCCCAAGAGTGTGATCAAACCAACATCACTAGCTAAAGATTATTTTGAATCCACAACTAACTAGATCGTCCGATGCTTTGTAGGTACCACACCTTTGCTATGACCATGTCAGTCTTGAGGTCCTTATAGGTAATGTTCTTCTGTTTGCCTCTTTTAATTTGGTTTGATTTGTTTGTGCTCAACAAATTATTCAGGTTCATTCGTTGATTTCATTTATTAATGTACAAGTTCTATAAAATCGTGGAGCCTTGTCATGACTTGAACATTTTTTCAGATATTATTCAGGTCTTTTTTGAACTATGCAATGATTAAATGAACTTATTCTTTGTTTAAATTAAATATTTCTTCCATATTAAATTTGGCGGCCTTAGTCTACTTGTTCAGTTTATTTTTCCTGAATTTATAGTAATTGGTGACCGGTTCCATGAGAATAGAAAGTGATGCAGGGAACCTTTGATTTGGAAGTATAATTCGGTCTGCATCCCATTTATTTTTCATATAGAGTTTCATGCATTTCTTTAGATTATATCACATAAATTTGTTAATTGATTTGTAGTATCTACACCTTCGATCAAAGGTGTGTCCAATGTCAGGCACGTGTTGGTTCCTGACACTGACACATCCACATTCAATTGATTAATTTTTTTAAATTATTACTGGTGTTGACGTGTCACTGTCGTGTCCCATGTCCGTATTGTATATGTTAATTTATTAATTAGTGCGTTTCAGGGATTTGTCATTGTCTCAGCTTTACTCGATACAACATTGCTACAGTTCATTTAAAATTATCCATCTCCTTCTGCAATCTATAAGAAAAATTGCACGGTTGACTTAATATACCCTTGTTATGGTTTTATGGATAATCTCTCAATATTTGAATATGCAATTGTAAACTTGTCATGATCTGCGGGAGAATATATAAGATACTATGTTCTTTTATTTACAATATTATTTTGAATTCATAACTTGACCGTCGGAGTTTTTGCAGGTACCACACCTTTGCCGTGTCATACTATGTTCATGAGTATGATGAAACAGAAAGGAAATGGTAGGAAGTTTGGTTTGCTGTGATCGGTTCCATGAGATTTAGAAAGTGATGCAGGGACGCCTTTGATCATGCTCAACAAGCTGCTAGAGTTTTCAAGAACAGAAACAGCCTGCGGTCTACCCTATTGGAAGCACCATCCGTTCTTCAACCCAACTACGAGTGGATGAGTGTCATTGACTCGGGCCTGCTGGAACATTGGAATTGGCAGAGGGTGAAAATGTTTGGTGACAACTGGTTCCTAGTGATTCGGTTAATCGAAGATGAAGCAAACGATGGAAATTGTGAGTTATTCTTCATCTATTTTAAGATTAAGAAACAAAAGATAGAGTTCTTAGATGATGAGATTCCCATGCTAGAGTTTTGCTTATAAGATTGTTAACCATTCCTAGAATTTTGTTACAGTTACTTTGGCTCGTTCATCACGCTTCAGATTAATGTGAGCACCTCGCCCAGCACTGTACCTATTATCATCCTGGCTATATTCGTCGAGCCAATTTTCCTCTTCACAAGCAAAAAGCCACTTATCAATTCTACCGGTTACGTCTCTTCTGCTCAAAGCTTCATCTTTAGCTTTCACTATCTGTGCTTCAATGCTAGCTAATAATTCACAAGGATCAACCAGGCCAGAATCTATTAATGCACTAGCTTTCTCGGCAGCAGTACTTGTATCAGGTTCGATATGAGTCAATCTACATATTTCTTCTAACTCTGACCTCTTCTTAAAAACAAACAAGTTCTTTCATTCTACTTGCTTTTAGTTTCGCAAGTTTTTCCACTTCTGCCGAAGCCTTCTCTATCACATTTGTTGAAAGACCGCCTCTTTCGGTGTTTTCTTATGGCGAAGTTGCAACAATAGAAGTAATCCTCAGAAAAGTGTTCCTCTCTTCTTTTGACGTGTCCATCAAATTCCAAAGTTCGAATAGGTTAGCGACAATATCCTTCAACTTCTGTATTCTGACTTTTCTTTCGGTTTTTAACTTGAGAATGGTCTTCTCTAAACCTTCCAATGTGCTATTGCTAATATTAGTTGATTGCTCCACCTGAGTCCCGTGCAAGCTCGGATGTACATCGTCTACTGTTTGGCCGAAATCCAATCCAAGAACACCACAGAGAGTATGCACCTCATTAACACATTGCATCTAATTTAGTTGCTATGAATAATTAAGTAGGTGTTTGAATGCAATATAGAGAGAATTATATACATGAATGGTTAAAAAGTAAATAAATTGATACAAAAATGAAAGGATTACGGGGAAACCGGTGAATTTGTGGAAAATGTAGCTGAAGATGTGAAAAGGGACAAGTTGGTTGGTGAAGAAACTCCTTCCGTGTAAGATATGGGCGCCGGTAGATTGAGGGCGTGGTGGGTGGAAGTAAAGGAGGCGGTAGGCGGCTCTAAGGACGTAGGAATTGTTTCTTTCAAAGATTAAACTTAAAACTAGATTGGTACTATTTGAGAGGTATTGAATAAAACAATTGAAATTTGTCATTTATTTAGAAAACACAACTAATACATTTCATTGATTAAAAAACTTGGAATTAAAGTCGTGCCTTCCATTAAAAAATATAAGTTCTACCTAAATAACTAAAGTATGATTGGCTTAAATAGAACTAAAAAGAATATAAACTAAATTAATTTAATTTTGAACTTCACATAATATGGTCATATTATTAGATAGATATTGATCTAATATCTATAATAGCAAGACTTTCTGATGTCAATCCGACTTTTCTTTTTGAAGACTTCGGAGATGTGTTAAGAGTCCCACATCGGACAATATATGGCCTGAACATTAGTGTTGTATGGTATACTTACATGGACTAGCCAGAGCACCTAGCCCGACAGCTAGCTTCAAGCAAGTGCAACTCCGTCCAATCCATCAGTTCAGATGACATGCCCCCAAAACAATTCACACAGACAACAGTAGGCATGTGCAGACAATAAATGCAATTACACAGGAAATAACTCTTCAAGGTGCACTACTCGCAGCTACTTGGGAGGCTTTATTTGATGGAGAATGCATGAGCGGCTCAATATCTGAATTGATAGCAATATTTCCCATTCCAGTCGCCATGCCTCCCCCTCATCTTTGTCCTTGGTCTTCTGGTCAGGAGTAGCAGTTGTTGTTTCTTGATCAATGATAAACCCCCGGCTGGCTATTGGAAATATTCCAAATTCATCTTTCTCAATGCTCTTACGCGTGGCAAGACACTTGTATTATATTTAATGTGGTTTACAAGCTCCTTTGGGATTGGTGAGCTGGAAAATATATATGCCTTCTTGTATAGAGGCTTTCCTCCAGACATATCAGACAAGCATATGCCTACATCCTCTTATGAAGTCTGGATGAAATAACAGGATCCAATGATGGTAACGGTTGTTGTCGAAGCTGCAGGTTATCAGAAGGTACAGTGAGAAAGAATCCAATCAATGATAGGGATTTTGTGGCGAGACTGATAGCTGAAGTAACCATTTCGAAACACTGTATTTGCCTGCACAGAGTCCGTAGAAGTGCCATCATGATTGACAGTTGAGGACGACCGGCTTATCATATTATCTATAAGCAGCTATACGCTTGTTCAGAGGAATAGAAATGTGTTGATGCTTGATTCACTTCCAGGCCACTTAAAATTGCAGCAGAGAGAGCAGTTACGATCACTACGCGCTTAGCCTTGTTTTCGTCTGTGTCGGATGGGCTGGTTTGCAGAATTCTGGTAACGCGACCACTGTCATGCTTACGCAGGAAATCATAAGGCTCCTGTTTGACATGCTTGGTTTGCTAATTTGGTTTGGAGAATATGGACTGAGGTAAAATGTCGCAGTTATCCAGACAGCTGGTGTAGCCGCCGTAGGATCTGCCGCTTCAGCATCACTGCTAGTTGCCGACCTCGTTGTTTATCGTCTTGCAATTGCAGGTGGATCCTGCTGCACTTTGTTGCTGCATTTTGTCAACGACCATGCCTTGTTCTGCATGTTCTGCTATTGGTGTTTTGTACATGGCCATGAGGTATCACAACTCAGGCAATCCCTTATATTCTTTGCATCGAGATCCGTAAGCGTCGTGCCAATGTGCTCCGCTCAGTATCACTCCACCTACGAAATGCTGGGAATAATTAGGCGAGCCCAAAGTTTCTGAACGACAGTGAGTCCAGGTTCCTCCAGACCAGTTCTCAAAGAAGATTTTGTAGGCAAAGTTGATTCATACCATGCAAGCTCTTTGGTGAGCTTCAGAATTGCCGCATTTTCTGTCTCAAAGACAAAATTTGCATCATCAACAACATCGCCGGCATCGGCCAAAGAGAATTAGGTAGCATCAGCAGAAAACTCCTCAATCGCCTGACGAATAGTTCTGAAGTTTCCAGTGGGCTTGGACATTTTCTCAGAATTGAGCATTGTTAGAAGTTTTTTTATGCAGGAAATTGGTTCGTGGCTTTTCTGTTGTTTACGACTTTGATGCATCTTTTCCGTTATGCTGCACGTTTGCTGCGGTATTGCATTTGCGGTTTTCTGTTTTGCATCACCGTTTATCGTAACTAGATCGTATTGATGCCGCTAGCTTGGCTTGTTGGTTGTGTTTTGTTCAGCTGCTTTGGCTTGGATGGCAGCGCGTGCTTGTCGGCAATGCTGATGCATTACCGTCGGTTTTCATTTCCGTTTGAATTGTCGGCTAGTGGTTGTTGTTGTGGCATTATCGACGGAGACTAAGCTTGAAATTGAGTAACTGCGGAGACTTCCATACCATGAAAACCAGCACTGAAAGATGTACCAATATTGGATTGGATGCCAAGCATCAGGAGGGAGGCACCATCCATGACTCTGTTTTTAAACCTCTTCAATCTGTCCATATTTTAAGCAAACTTCCTCCAAAGTAGCATGCTTTATAAGACAACAACCTTGATGCCGTCCAGTTTTTCTATCCTTGATCAGGGCGACCCTAATCACATTCCCGTGTTCCTTAAACAAAGTACAAATATTTTTCTTAGTTTGGAAAAATTTCCAAAATGGTATGTGTTTAGTAGCTTCTGCATGGTGTTGCAATGTCGTCGCTTGAATGGATGGCTAGATTATCCTAATTGTTGTTGTAGCTGGGAGAAGGCCTTGTTTCCATCAATGTCTATTTGGTGATAGTGAAATACTTCTGCCATGGGTTCTTTGTGAAGTTCTTGTTATGATAAATTCTTGCACGGATACTGTTATGCTACTATTGGTTTGACATGGTTCGCTAGTGAATTGCGAGGTGATATTGTCAGTCTGTTGTCATGTTGTAGATGTTCATGCAATGCAGGTTTTGTTGCTTTTCTGTTGCAAACTAATTCCATGCCTTGGCTCGAGGAAGGTGTCGCATGATTGTTGGCAGGTTGAATGGTTTTGTGGCAGGGTTGTAACATGCTTTATGATGAGGTATTATGTTGCTGATTTGAGTTGATCTCGTTCATGGAGGGCTGGAATTGCTAAAATTGATGATGGTGCTGCTCCTCAAGCCAACACCATTGTAGAACATCATGGGCAATGAACACAAGTTTGTCTCTTCGTCAGAATTTTCAACTTTAGATAACTTTGAAATAGTTGAAGTGATTGAATCCTTCTCCACCATTTCTTGGATGCTTGCTGGACATAATTGGGAACTGAAGGATTTATCTAACAATGATGACAATGTCAAAAGTGATTGCTCTGATGCGAAAGATGGTCTTGAAGATGTAGATGGATGAAGAAGTCGCTTTGGAATGTGTTGTGCCGCTAGGGAACGCACATAACTCAGTGACTTCACACTAGCCTCGGAAGCAAATTCAGATATGGGCAAAGGAGATGTATTTTTCAGTGTTGTTGATGTACAAGATTGTTGGTTAAAAGAACTTGACCATGGTTGATTCAGGTTTTGTTACGCCGTCGGCGCGCTTACGGCAGCAGCGTTTGAGCTTGCGGCTCTTGATGTTGTGGTCGCTATTTTTCCGGTTTTGTGGCTTGGCAGTGTGCATTTTCTACTGCCTTTTGGTGGCTGAGAAATATCTAATTCGTTTTTAATTTCTATTACTTGATGTCGCAGTTGGCTGTGTTATTTTTGGACAAAAAGCCACCATGAACGAGTTTCCTCCCAAGTCTATGTAGTTCACATCACACCAATACGTCACAGAAAGTGAGCATATTAGTAGCTGTCAGTTTGCCCGATAAGTAGCGAGTGAGCTTCTCTCTCATGGTAAAGGTAGTATGATTGACGGGAGTCTCGTTTAAGATCCGGTGGGCCACCTACTATGGTTTCCGCTATCGGGCCACCCACCATTTATTTCCACGCTGCAGAAGTCCAGTCCTGGGCGTGAGGGGGTTTGTTAAGAGTCCCACATCGGACAATATATGGCCTGAACATGTGTTTATAAGTGGGGGCAGTCCTCACTCTACTAACCGTTTTTGTAGAGTTGAGTTAGGCCCAAACCACACATTCTTAACAGTATTATATAGAGATTTTAAGTGCCTTGTCCGGGTTATTATTATCCATATGTAGTAACCGTGTCTTTAATAGATATTGATGCACATCAACTTGAAAAGTTGCAAATTGTTTTTAACTCATTTCAGATCCAGTAATCTCCAATGCCGTTGTTGGAATTCTTGTTGGTTTAGTTACTAGCCATGATGGCGGTGTTGAAAACGTAACGTTTATTGTAGGAAATAAATTTTTTGCAGTTACTGAATATGATTCCGTTTTGTATGACTTCCAAATCATATTTTTTGATTTGTACAAATTTGCTCTAGTGGTTTTTCTTCAATGAAGCTACAGCATGGCTACAGATCATTTAAAATTAGCCATCTTCTTCTTGTGTCGTCTATAAGAAAAATTGCACGGTTGACTTAATATATCCTTGTTATGGTTTTATGGACAATCTTTCTCAATTATTATTATTTGATTGTGCAATTGTGAAGTTGTTATGATCTGCCTGTGATTAGTATGTTCTTTTATTTACTAAAATTATTTTGAATTCATAACTAACTTGATCGTCGGAGTTTTTGCAGGTACCGCATCTTTGGTGTGTCATGCTATGCTCATGAGTATGATGAAACAGAAAGGAAATGCAACATCTTAAAAACATGGTAGGAAGTTTACCTTTGATTTGAGCTGCTGGCCATGCTTAACAGTCCGGTCTTCAACCGAGCTAAGTGAATGAGATTCATTGACATAGGGGGCCTTCTGAAACATTGGAAATGGGCAGAGGCTGAAAACTTTGGGTGTCAGGCTGTGTTTGAAGTGGGGAGTCATGCCTCAAATATAAATTCTGGTGTCCCTAGTGAAAGTTGAAGCAAAACATTGGAAATTTGAGTTGTTCTTCATAATGCCTATTAAGCTCACGAGATCTTGCGAAAGAAATGGGAGAAGGTGTGTAGAGAAAATAAAAGGCGGCGAGGGGACTGGGTATATAAAATTTGAGAGCTTTCAACTTAGCTTTGATTTGGTACTGGCTCTTGAGGTTACATGTAGAAAAACAAACTCAGTTTTTGAAAACCAGAATTTCATGTATATGGACCCAACATATTATTCAAACAAGTTTATTTGAACAATAATATATAAGACAATTATTGCCCCTTTGTAATTTGTACAAGTAAAGTGTAAACTTTGAATTTTGTTTGAAATCGTGATTTCCGTTTTTGATTTGGTTCTCACAATATAGATAATGCATTCATAGAAAGTAAGTTACTTTAACTTGTTGGTATCTTCCAAAGGTAATTAGAAATAGGATGTTTGGTTCAGTGGCACTTTCTAACTGTATCTTGTTCTTTTTCCTGTTTCAAAAGACTTCCCATAAAGGTCAATGCCACTCTTTTATGCTTATAACATCATGCGTTTTTATAATTCCGTCTTTTTGTTTATTCTAAAATGTTACTCTTTTATTTTCCAAATTATTTTGAAATGATAACTAACTTGTTCGTCCGAGTCTTTATAGGAAGGTATGTACGCTTTTGTCATGAATAGATCAAAATGAGTCTTGTGGTCATTTAAGGTAATGTTCTTCTATGGCCTCTGTTCATTTGATTTTTAGAATGTATGCTAAGTGATTGTTTTGTTACAAATAGTAAATACTGCACAAATCTATAATAAATATTGGGTTGTTTCTGACACTTTCATTTTTTATTATTCGGGTAAGGGTTGTATTGTGTTTTGATTTCACTGTTTTTTTGTCATATTTGATAGGGAGAGCAGCAATTGAGGTTACAAATGAAGGTGTTGATGCTGCAGGGCATACAATTGGTACATCTTTGGAGGTCATTTCCAACTTAGGAAGGTTCTCAACCCCGAGAGTATGATCAAACCAACATCACTAGCTAAAGATTATTTTGAATCCATAACTAACTTGATCGTCCGATACTTTGTAGGTATGACACCTTTAGCTAATGATGCTAGTTTCTTTTGTTGTGATCATGTCAGACTTGAGGCCCTTAGAGGTAATGTTCTTATGTTTGCCTCTTTTAATTTGGTTTGATTTGTTTGTGCTCAACAAATTATTTAGGTTCATTCGTTGATTTCGTTTATTAATATGTACAAGTTTTATAAAAACGTGAAGCCTTTTCTTGACTTGAATATTTTTTCACATATTATTCAGGTTTTTTTTGAACTATGCAATGATTAAATGAACTTGTTCTTTGTCTAAAATCAATATTTCTTCCATATTAAATCTGGCTGCCTTACTTCACTTGTTCAGTTTATTTTTTCTGAATTTATAGTAATTTGTGACCTTTTCCATGAGATATAGAAAGTGATGAAGGGAACCTTTGATTTGGAAGCATAATTCGGTCTGCATCCCAACTATTTTTCATATAGAGTATCATGCATTACATTAGATTAAATCACATAAATTTGTTAATTAATCTATAGAACCTACACCTCCGATCAAAGGTGTGTCCAATGTCAGACACGTGTTGGTTTCTGTTTCTGACACTGACTTACCACATTCAAATTATTTATTTTTTAAAATTAATACTGGTGTTGACGTGTCATTCTCGTGTCCCATGCTCGTATTGTATAAAAAAGTTTGAAATCCATAATATAAAATTTCCAGTGCCTTGTTCTGGTCATTGTTATCCATATGTGGTAAATATGTCTTTAATAGATATTTATGTACATCAACATGAAAATTTGTATATTGTTTATAATTCATTTTAGATCTTAGTAATTTTCAACCATGACTATCAAATTCTTTTTATTGGGACTTTAGATAAAAAGTCATCCTGCATATGTTCTGATTTGTACAAATTTGCTGAGGTGGTTTTCCTTCAATTGTGGTTGCAGGGATTTGTCATCGTCTCAGTTTTATTCGATACAACATCTTGCCCTCATACACCTTCACAAAATGGGGTAGCCAGACGTAAAAATATGCATCTTGTAGAAACCGCTTGGACCTTACTTCTCTATGGTAATGTTCCATTCTGGTTATGGGGGATATTATGCTAATATGGCATGTTACCCTATAAACCTCATGCCCTCGTCTGTCCTTAACAACAATATCCCTCATTTAATTTTGTTGTTTCCTTATTCCCCCTTCACCCAATTCCTCCAGGTGTCTTCGAGTCTACAATATTTGTTAAAGTAAATGCTCGTGACGGTGACGGTACGGTGATCGCCCATGGTTCTCTTTCTCTCTCTTCCAGGTTACTCCTATCCTATCTCATATCGAAACATTGGGGACAATGTTCGGTTTAAGCGCGGGAGGAGATTTTTATCGTTTTTTATTGTTTTTCTTTATTTTTAGTATGTTTTGTGCGTTTTTAGTTGTTTGCTTTTCCTTTCAATAAAATAACATGTGTTTGATGAGTCATCTATGTAGTGTATCCGTATTTCTTCCATTTCTTTAATCTTACCAAAAAAAATTTGTGAGCAAAGAAAACAATGCATCTTGAATATTCAGGCTATAAGACAGGTTTATGATGAGATTTAAAAGATTTAGGAAAACTTTTTTTAAAAACATGTATTGTCTTAACACCGTATGGTTCATGATTATAAGAGTCTATCTCGATACCCCATATGCTGTGGTCCCAATTTTTGTTCCAAATAAGTCCTTAAGTAGTTTATCCTTGCAGTCAGCTCCAGCTTAAGCATGCTCTACGTTAGGGACCGATGAAAATAAGTGAATGATCACAAAAAAATTTCCTGCTTTGTTCTCAAGTCATATGAAAATTCGGGCTTGGTGACTCTCACACGGTCATTTAACCCAGTAAAATAAAGACATATGCGAAACATGCAGAAGAAAATATATATATATATATGATATATATATATATATATATATATATATATATATATATATATATATATATATATATATATAGAATATGCCTATTGTTGGTTGGTTCAGAGATATCTGGTGCTGAACTTGGTAGGGTGGATTACGATCCAATCCCCCACAACTGCAAATTGGGTTAAATAAATGGGTTACACCAACTTATGTACCAGAGTCCCATGCTTAGAAAAATAATTCCTGCTTTGTTCTTAAGTCATATGAAAATTCGGGCTAGGTGACTCTCACACGGTCATTTAACCCAGTAAAATAAAGACATATGCGAAACATGCAGAAGAAAAATATATATATATATATATATATAATATATATATATATATATATATATATATATATATTAAGAATATGCCTATTGTTGGTTGGTTCAGAGGTATCTGGTGCTGAACTTGGTAGGGTGGATTACGATCCAATCCCCCACAACTGCAAATTGGGTTAAATAAAGGGGTTACACCAACTTATGTACCAGAGCCCCATGCTTAAGATCATAATCACTAACCGGTCACTTTACTATGAGTATGTACGGATAACGGGCTTAATGTGATTGCACCTGAATGAAAAGGACTTGATGAAAACGAAAAGAAGGCCTAGGAATGGTGGGGTAATGTGGATTGATTTGTATTAGAGTGAAAGAAAGGAAGAAGAGAAAAGAGAGAGAGAGAGAAAGTGGATCTGAATTCTGTTATGTATTGATTCTGTTTGTTATATATTTTTATTCTGTTGCAGTGAATAGGATATATATAGGTATCATAACCTGTGCCACTACTGGACTTAACCTACACCACACACACTGACTAACTACACGTTATTTATGATGACATGGCACTCTAGAATATACACTAATACTCCCCCACAAGTTCAAGGTGGCTGCAAAGTCAGGCTTGAGGCAGACAAGTTGAGCTTGCTTCTGAGCTCCAAAAATCTTGAACTTCAAAGACTTCCCATAAAGGTCAATGTCACTCTTTTATGCTTATAACATCATGTGTTGTTATAATTTCGTCTTTTTGTTTACTCTAAAATGTTACTCTTTTTATTTTCCAAAATTATAACTAACTTGTTCGTCCGAATCTTTGTAGGAAAGTATGTACGCTTTTGTCATGAATAGATCAAAATGAGTCTTGAGGTCATTACAGGTAATGTTCTTCTATTGCTTCTTTTCATTTGGTTTTTACAATAAATGCAACGTGATTGTTTTGTTACAAGTAGTAAATACTGCACAAATCCATAACAAATATTTAGCAGTTTCTCGCACTTTCTTTTTTATATGATAATGATAAGGGTTGTATTGTGTTTTGATTTCACTGTTTCTTTTGATCATATTTTTTGGGTCATATTTGATAGGGAGAGTCAGCCGTTGAGGTTACAAATGAAGGTGTTGATGCTGCAGGGCATACAATTGGTACATCTTTGGAGGTCGTGTTCAAACTTAGGAAGGTTCTCAATCCCAAGAGTGTGATCAAACCAACATCACTAGCTAAAGATTATTTTGAATCCACAACTAACTAGATCGTCCGATGCTTTGTAGGTACCACACATTTGCTATGACCATGTCAGTCTTGAGGTCCTTAGAGGTAATGTTCTTTTGTTTGCCTCTTTTAATTTGGTTTGATTTGTTTGTTCTCAACAAATTATTCAGGTTCATTCGTTGATTTCATTTATTAATGTACAAGTTTTATAAAATCGTGGAGCCTTGTCTTGACTTGAACATTTTTTCAGATATTATTCCGGTCTTTTTTGTACTATGCAATGATTAAATGAACTTATTCTTTGTCTAAATTAAATATTTCTTCCATATTAAATTTGGCTGCCTTAGTCCACTTGTTCAGTTTATTTTTCCTGAATTTATAGTAATTGGTGACCGGTACCATGAGAATAGAAAGTGATGCAGGGAACCTTTGATTTGGAAGTATAATTCGGTCTGCATCCCAGTTATTTTTCATATAGAGTTTCATGCATTTCTTTAGATTATATCACATAAATTTGTTAATTGATTTGTAGTATCTACACCTTCGATCAAAGGTGTGTCCAATGTCAGGCACGTGTTGGTTCTTGACATTGACACATCCACATTCAATTGATTAATTTTTTCAAATTATTACCGGTGTTGACGTGTCACTGTCGTGTCCCATGTTCGTATTGTATAGGTTAATTTATTAATTAGTGCGTAAAGAAAAGTTTGAAATCCATAATATGAAATTTCCAGTGCCTTGTTATGGTCATTGTTAACATGGTATCAGAGTCTGGTTTAAGATCCGGTGGGTCACCTACTATGATTTCCGCTATCAGGCCACACACCATTTATTTCCACGCTCCAGATGTCCAGTCCTGGGCGTGAGGGGGTGTGTTAAGAGTCCTACATCGGACAATATATGGCCTGAACATGTGTTTATAAGTGGGGACAGTTCTCACTCTACCAACCGGTTTTATAGGGTTGAGTTAGGCCCAACCTAATTCTTAACATGGTATTTTTTTTTTATGTGGATCTAAAATTAAATGAAAATACATATAAAACATTACCAAGTACTCCTCAAAATGGCCTATAATTTGCCACATACTAATCTATCAATATCATACATCTAGATTAGAGTTGAATCATAAACTACAGAAGCCTCATGACAGACCCTTTCTTAAGATTAAATATCCTATATCATCGCCTCCTAGATTCATGATTTCTGTTCCAAGACAGGTATGTTGGATCTCCAAGGGGTCTTGGCCTCATCATATACATAATTAGGAAAACTAGAGAGTACAACCAGGAAAGGCCACCAATAAGAATATATGCAATCCCGAAGAAGTCATTTTTTCCACCAATCCATGTTGTGGTTGACAGAACCACACTCTTCCTCCCTCCAAACTGATATGTATTATAGTTGTTCTCGATTACTCTCGTTATTTCATCATTAACATCGAGGTCAACTTCAATCTTCCCGTATAATTTTCTGAAAGTAGGCAGTGCTGCTGTTCTCATCCAAACAATCAGATCTTCCTGTTCACTCAAAGGTATGCTCTCATTAAGTCTAGCACCCCCAATCAAACCTCCTGACTGAAAATTCCTAGGATGAACATCAGACCCGAATTTGGCCTTTTGATCACTTTTCCATGCTATGTTCTTTTTGTTGATCACCAAGTCCTTATTATTGTTTGAAATTCTGTATGTGTCATTAAACAAACTCCACGCAATAAGGCCACAAGGAACAATTGGTTCACCATTTGGAGTATAGTCTTCAGGATGGCATTTGCTCACTTCATTCGCATCTGCCTTACTCCTCAGTTGTTTATCATCTCTATTTGTAACATATCGACGATGGTTCTGGTAAAAGTTACCAAGCTGATAATATACATAGATTGGAGCTTTCATTCTATTCTTAACAGTGAAGTTCACGGCGCAAGTTTTGCTAATCCTATCATCTTTTATATACGTCATTGCATCGTGACTATATAAAGACGGAAGGCATTGATCATCGTATCGTAACGGAACTTCAACTACACGTTCTGATGCAAACAATGAAGCAACCCCAATAGGAATGAAAACGAGTCCTATAAATGTAAATATCGAAATGACCCATCCAGGTGTTAGAATTGGTTGCCATGCAGGAAGTTCTTGTTGAGAGAATCTAGAATATTTGGGTTTCCTGGAAATATTCTTGGATTGTCCAGAACTGGATGATGAAGGTTCCATAGCCATAACAAAGAAACTCAATGTGACTGAAAATGAAAATGCAGAGAAATTTGGAGAATGAATGTGATTAAAAATATGGTAGAAAATGGGATTAATTCTGAAGATGATGAAAAAAAACGAAAAAAGTTCGGGTTAGTTTGTCTATCTGTACCTTTTTCACCCTCATAAGCAATCTAAGATACCTCTTTTCTGGTATCGAAACCAGTATATTTTTCAAATTTGGTATATCCTTCTCCAAAACCACAACACTAAATGATTCCCAATCCAAAGTCTCGAAAAAGGGTGGCACAAAATTATCTGATATGATAACTGGAACACATTCATAGAATATAGCTTCCACAACTCTTGGACTATTCACTTCATACCCTCTTGCACAAATACAGTACTTGCTACTCTTCATGTACTGAATGTATGTGGGACTCTTAACAATATGGGCGCCAGTAGGTTGAGGGCGTGGTGGGTGGAAGTAAAGGAGGCGGCAGGCGGCTCTAAGGACGTAGGAATTGTTTCTTTCAAAGATTAAACTTAAAACTAGATTGGTACTATTTGAGAGGTATTGAATAAAACAATTGAAAGTTTGTTATTTATTTAGAAAACCCAACTAATACATTTTATTGATTAAAAAACTTAGAATTAAAGTTGTGCCTTCCATTAAAAAAATATAAGTTCTACCTAAATAACTAAATTATGATTGGCTTAAATAGAACTAAAAATAATATAAACTAAATTTAAATTTAATTTTGAACTTCACATAATATGGTCATATTATTAGATAGATATTGATCTAATATCTATAATAGCAAGACTTTCTGAAGTCAATCCGACTTTTCTTTTTGAAGACTTCGGAGATGTGTTTGATATTCATTAAGTCTTCTAAGTGACAAGTCCCGTTCCTCTTTACCGCCTGTGTTGCTGACATCATCATTGACAGGATGAATTCCACAAATCTCGCTGCTTATCTTCTCTGTTTGAGTTTTAATATCTTCAAATTGTTTCAACCTTTCTTCTTTTTTCTTCTTCAATTCCTCAACCAATGGTGTGACAGATGCGAGCTTCTCCTTCAAGGATGCCGATCTTTTATCGGTCTTAATGGGAGAGTGAATGTCATGTTCCCCAAGTGCAGCTATTAGCGTGGCAATCTCGGCCTTCTTGGCTGCAACGGATTGATGAAAACGTGCTTTGGTGTTGGCAACTTCATCAACTTTTCTCCTATAAACATCTAAGCATTCCCTCTCTAGCTCCATCAACATTCGATCTTTGTCCTTCTCGGTCTCTCCAATATCGTTCCATATTTGCTCAAGTTCTCTGAGCAAAGAAGTGCAAGTAGTGCTTAAATGGATACTAGTAATATGACTTCCAATGGCCAACATTCTTGACAAAATTTGAAAATTACAGTCACTGGTAGTGATAAGAAAACTTCAAAGAATCAAATTTCAAGAGAAAAAACCAACCCTTTCAAGAGATAAACAAAACAAGAAAGCAAGAAACTTTCATGACAAATACCAAGAAACACAAGGTGTTTCCATTGCTATGAAACAAAACAAAACTTGTTCTTTGTCTAAATTCAATATTTCTTCCATATTAAATTTGGCTGCCTTAGTTCACTTGTTCAGTTTATTTTTTCTGAATTTATAGTAATTGGTGACCGGTTCCATGAGAGTAGAAAGTGATGCAGGGAACCTTTGATTTAGAAGTATAATTCGGTCTGCACCCCAACTATTTTTCATATAGAGTTTCATGCATTTGTTTAGATTATATCACATAAATTTGTTAATTGATCTGTAGTACCTACACCTCCGATCAAAGGTGTGTCCAATGTCAGGCACGTGTTGGTTCCTGACACTGACACATCCCTATTCAATTGATTAATTTTTTTAAATTATTACTGGTGTTGATGTGTCACTGTCGTATCCTATGTCCGTATTGTATAGGTTAATTTATTAATTAGTGCGTAAAGAAAAATTTGAAATCCATAATATGAAATTTCCAGTGCCTTGTTCTGGTCATTGTTATCCATATGTGGTAACTGTCTTTAATAGATATTGATGTACATCAACTTGAAAAATTGCATATTGTTTATAATTCATTTCAGATCCCAGTAATTTCCAACTATGACTACCAAAATCTTTTTATTATTACTTCAATGTGGTTACAATATGTAGGTCAAAAGTTATCCTCCATATTTTCTGATTTGTACTAATTTGCTGAAGTGGTTTTCCTTCAAATGTGGTTGCAGGGATTTGTCATTGTCTCAGCTTTACTCGATACAACATTGCTACAGTTCATTTGAAATTATCCATCTCCTTCTGCAATCTATAAGAAAAATTGCACGGTTGACTTAATATACCCTTGTTATGGTTTTATGGATAATCTTTCTTAATATTTGAATATGCAATTGTAAACTTGTCATGATCTGCGGGAGAATATCTAAGATACTATGTTCTTTTATTTACAATATTATTTTGAATTCATAATTTGACCGTCAGAGTTTTTGCAGGTACCACATCTTTGCCGTGTTATGCTATGTTCATGAGTATGATGAAACAGAAAGGAAATGGTAGGAAGTTTGGTTTGCTGTGATCGGTTCTATGAGATTTAGAAAGTGATGCAGGGACGCTTTGATCATGTTCAACAAGCTGCTAGAGTTTTCAAGAACAGAAGCAGCCTGCGGTCTACCCTATTGGAAGCACCATCCGTTCTTCAACCCAACTACGAGTGGATGAGTGTCATTGACTCGGGCCTGCTGGAACATTGGAATTGGCAGAGGGTGAAAATGTTGGGTGACAACTGGTTCCTAGTGATTCGGTTAATCGAAGATGTAGCAAACAATGGAAATTGTGAGTTATTCTTCATCTATTTTAATGCTGACTAAGAAACAAAAGATAGTGTTCTTAGATGATGAGATTCGTCACATGATCCACTATCGTCACCTCATCATACACCCTCACCACTGCAGAAAAAAGCTTACCGTTAATGAATGAAATTATTGAGCTTGGTGAGATGCGGTTAGAACTGTTTCGTCTCATTAACAACACCCAAGAAGCTATCGATGCTGATAGAACGAGGAAAATCGCAATCTTGATGTCATTTAGATAGTAACTAACAACTTTTTATTCATTTCAAATTGATTTGAATGTTATTTTGAATCTATGCTTGTGTCATGATGAGTAGGATGAAACTCCTTCTTCAAGTAATGTATCTGTGTTTATGCACTTACTGTGTGATCTAACAATCAAATTATTTGTCCCACTCATTTCTTACAGACGATAATCAGGTTGCAGTTTAGGTCCTATACAATGCATTCATACAAAGTAACTTGAAATAGAAAGATATTTAGTATGTTGTTCTTTTTCCTTTTTCACAGACTTCCCATAAAGGTTAGTGTCACTCTTTTATGCTTATAATTCCATCATGTCTTGCTAATTTCCTTACTCTAAAATGTTACTCTTAGTGTCGGTTCATGTCACAAGTCTTACTATATTGTCAGAGTCTTTGCAGGCATGTACCACAACCTTGCTATGCACGTGTCATGAATAAATTAACATCAGTCTTGAGGTCCTTATGAGAAAATGTTCTTAGGTTTGCCTCTTTTCATTTTGTTTTTACTATATATATACACAAGGTGATTGTTTTGTTATAAATAATGCACAAATATTAGATATGGAGAGCCAACAGTTGAGGTCACAAATGAAGGCGTTGATGTTGCAGGGCATGCAGTTGGTTCATCTTCGGAGTGTGATCAAACCTGCATCATTGGGAAAAGCCTCTGCCCAAGCAAGCTTATGGTTAATCTTTCTCATTATCATTGGATTGTGCATTGTTGGTTATATTGTTTTATTTCCCAACATTATTTTGAATCCATTATTAACTTGATCGTTGGAGACGTTGTAGGTACCACACCCTTGCTATGAATATGTACAATTTTAATAAAAATGTGAAACCTTTTTTTTATTTGAACATTTCTTCACTCGTCTTAATGACTTTTTGTTAACTTTCTTGTAGTGAGCTTATTTACTTTTCAATGCTTACATTGATAATGTTTTGTGGATTTTGTAGGAGGATAACTTGGAAGAGTTTGGTGAATATTAAAATAATAGAGTTGATACCTATTATGTCATTGCACTTACTGTTACATTGTTTGTTCCGTACATATCTTTCGCACATATCTTTCATGTCTGTTTATGTTCTATATAATACATACATGCTAATGTTGATGTTTTGATATTGTTTCTATTTCAATTAATCCTTCATGAATGATCGTTTGATTATTTATGAGTTTGGCTTTAGATTATTTCTTCCATTGTTTGATTTTGAATAGGGTTTGTATTTTAATTGCTGGAAGCTGTTGTATTAATCAATGAATGATGTGAATCTAATTTCTAATATAACAATCTGATTTAGTTCAATCTCCTAAACTTTGTTTATTTTATTAACAGAAAACAATTAACTACAATTGTTTGCATTTTCCAGGAGTAACTAGAAATAGAATGTAAATATCTAATGGTGAAGGATAATACTAACATTATGAATTTTGTTTCGGACCCCGCCAAGGGAGCAAGTGTATGAATAGATCAAAATGAGTCTTGTGGTCATTTAAGGTAATGTTCTTCTATGGTCTCTGTTCATTTGATTTTTAGAATGTATCCTAAGTGATTGTTTTGTTACAAATAGTAAATACTGCGTAAATCTATAATAAATATTGGGCTGTTTCTGACACTTTCTTTTTTATATTATTCGGGTAAGGGTTGTATTGTGTTTTGATTTCACTGTTTCTTTTGGTCATATTTGATAGGGAGAACAACAATTGAGGTTACAAATGAAGGTGTTGATGCTGCAGGGCATACAATTGGTACATCTTTAGAGGTCATTTCCAACTTAGGAAGGTTCTCAACCCCAAGAGTATGATCAAACCAACATCACTAGCTAAAGATTATTTTGAATCCATAACTAACTTGATCGTCCGATACTTTGTAGGTACCACACCTTTAGCTAGTGATGCTGGTTTCTTTTGCTGTGATCATGTCAGACTTGAGGCCCTTAGAGGTAATCTTCTTATGTTTGCCTCTTTTAATTTGGTTCCTGACACTGACACATCCACATTCAATCGATTAATTTTTTCAAATTATTACTGGTGTTGATGTGTCACTGTAGTGTCCCATGTTCGTATTGTATAGGTTAATTTATTAATTAGTGCGTAAAGAAAAGTTTGAAATCCATAATATGAAATTTCCAGTGCCTTGTTCTGGTCATTGTTATCCATATGTGGTAGCTGTGTCTTTTATAGATATTGATGTACATCAACTTGAAAAATTGCATATTGTTTATAATTCATTTCAGATCCCAGTAATTTCCAACTATGACTACCAAAATCTTTTATTATTACTTCAATGTGGTTACAATATGTAGGTAAAAAGTTATCCTGCATATTTTATGATTTGTACTAATTTGCTGAAGTGATTTTACTTCAAATGTGGTTACAGGGATTTGTCATTGTCTCAGCTTTACTCGATACAACATTGCTACAGTTCATTTAAAATTATCCATCTCCTTCTGCAATCTATAAGAAAAATTGCACGGTTGACTTAATATACCCTTGTTATGGTTTTATGGATAATCTTTCTCAATATTTGAATGTGCAATTGTAAACTTGTCATGATCCGCGGGAGAATATCTAAGATACTATGTTCTTTTATTTACAATATTATTTTGAATTCATAACTTGACTGTCAGAGTTTTTGCAGGTACCACACCTTTGCCGTGTCATGCTATGTTCATTAGTATGATGAAATAGAAAGGAAATGGTAGGAAGTTTGGTTTGCTGTGATCGGTTCCATGAGATTTAGAAAGTGATGCAGGGATGCCTTTGATCATGCTCAACAAGCTGCTAGAGTGTTCAAGAACAGAAGCAGCCTGCGGTCTACCCTATTGGAAGCACCATCCGTTCTTCAACCCAACTACGAGTGGATGAGTTTCATTGACTCGGGCCTGCTGGAACATTGGAATTGGCAGAGGGTGAAAATGTTGGGTGACAACTGGTTCCTAGTGATTCGGTTAATCGAAGATGAAGCAAACAATGGTAATTGTGAGTTATTCTTCATCTATTTTAATGCTGATTAAGAAACAAAAGATAGTGTTCTTAGATGATGAGATTCCCATGCTAGAGTTTTGCTTATAAGATTGTCAACCATTCCTGGAATTTTGGTTACAGTTACTTTGGCTCATTCAGCACGCTTCAGATTAATGTGAGCACCTCACCCAGCACTGTACCTATTATCATCCTGGCTATATTCGTCGAGCCAATTTTCCTCTTCACAAGAAAAAAGCCACTTATCAATCCTATCGGTTACGTCTCTTCTGCTCAAAGCTTCATCTTTAGCTTTCACTATCTGTGCTTCAATGTTAGCTAATAATTCACAAGGATCAACCAGGCCAGAATCTATTGATGCACTAGTTTTCTCGGCAACAGTACTTGTATCAGGTTCGATATGAGTCAATCTACATATTTCTTCTAACTCTGACCTCTTCTTAAAAACAAGTCCTTTCATTCTACATGCTTTTAGTTTCGCAAGTTTTTCCACTTCTGCCGAAGCCTTCTCTATCACATCTGTTGAAAGACCGCCTCTTTCGGTGATTTCTGATGGCGAAGTTGCAACAATAGAAGTAATCCTCAGAAAAGTGTTCCTCTCTTCTTTTGACGTGTCCATCAAATTCCAAAGTTCGAATAGGTTAGCGACAATATCCTTCAACTTCTGTATTCTGACTTTTCTTTCGGTTTTTAACTTGAGAATGGTCTTCTCTAAACCTTCCAATGTGCTATTGCTAATATTAGTTGATTGCTCCACCTGAGTTCCGTGCAAGCTCGGATGTACATCGTCTACTGTTTGACCGAAATCCAATCCAAGAACACCACAGAGAGTATGCACCTCATTAACACTGATAGAAAGATAGATCAAGTGGTGGGCCTGGACAGTGGGCTCAAACCAAAGGATTGGAGGGTTTACAAGAGAAGTAAAAGAATAAAAGAATAAAAGAAATAATCATAGGAGTTTGTTAGAGTTATTATAGGAATTAGTTATTACAAAAGTTTGTTATTTTAATTAGGGGGGTTTGTTTCGATAAAATAGGAATAAGCTTGTGGCTATAAAAGAGGACAGAAAGGTAGGATTTAGGTATCAAGGAAATCAATTAGGATTCACCATCTTGGTGAGGGAAGCACTGTGTGCTTAGGGGCTGATTGGTATTCACCATCAGTTGTTACTTTCATTATTATTTTACAATCGATTCATTCTTTTATTATTCCATTCAATTATTCTCTATTTCTCCCATATATTCATATAAGAACCTAACAATTGGTCCGACCTACCAGATCAAAAAAATCACCATCACACCGAAATTGTAGATGCCACGAAAGCCCAAGATGTGGGATCGTATGGACGTGTTGGAAACACAGATGGTTGACGTCGAAACACAGATGGTGGATGTCAAAGCAACACTGCAGACGTTAGCTCAACAGATGCAACAACAAAGTGCTGTTCTCTCTGATTTATGCAAACAGATCGGTCAGAAGAATACGAATCAGGAGAGTGGGGGTCCCATGGGTGAGTTTTCACATGAGGAATCACGTTTGTCAGGGAAGAAGGTGAAATTGCCATTATTCGAAGGAGACGATCCTGTTGCATGGATCACACGAGCTGAGATCTATTTTGATGTGCAGAATACGATTGATGAGATGCGAGTGAAGTTGGCACGTCTGAGTATGGAAGGTTCTACAATACACTGGTTTAACCTTTTGATGGAAACAGAGGACAATCTGTCCTGGGAAAAGTTGAAAAAGGGTCTGATTACGCGCTATGGAGGAAGACGTCTGGAAAATCCTTTTGAGGAATTATCCACGTTGAAACAGAGGGGTAGTGTAGAAGAATTTGTGGAAGCTTTTGAGCTTTTGTCGTCACAAGTGGGAAGACTTCCAGAGGAACAATATCTGGGTTATTTTATGAGTGGTTTGAAGCCACAAATTCGTCGTAGGGTTCGGACTTTCAATCCTCTGAATCGGATGCAGATGATGCGTATTGCAAAAGACGTAGAGGAAGAGTTGAGAGAGAAAATGATGATGACGCGGGCATATACGGTAGCAAAAAAGGAGGGCAGGATCGATGGGGCCGTAGTGATTGGGCCGGGCCAACTTTTCGGAACAGGAACGGGTCAAATCTGAAAGAGACAAGTTGTTCCAGTTGGGCCAATCCGACTCAGAAAACAGGATCAAATGGATCTAACACGCTGTCTACGACGTCGTTAGCTTCAACTGGGAAAAAGGGTGAGAATGATTCGCGACCTGAAAAAGGGAAAGGGATTCGCAGCATTCGCAACGACGAGATGGATGAGAGAAGGGCGAAGGGGCTGTGTTTCAAGTGCGGTGGAAAGTATCACCCTACTCTCCATAAGTGTCCTGAGAGATCCTTACGAGTATTGATTTTGGGTGAAGGAGAAACTCTTAACGATGAAGGTCAAATCGTATCTATGGAAGAAGTGCAAACTGATGAGGAAGAGGGGGAGGAGGTAGAATGTCAATCCATGGGTGTGTTGGGAAGTATGAGTGGAAATCGTACCATGAAAATTGAGGGAAAAATTGAAAATGTGGATGTGTTAGTGTTTATCGATAGTGGTGCGAGCCATAATTTCATCTCCCCTCAAGTAACAAATGCATTGGGGTTAGAAATCACTCCTGACCCTGCCAGGAGCATCAAACTTGGAGATGGACATAAGGTGAATTCTCAAGGGGTGTGCAAAGGAATTGTAATAAAGATGGGTTCTGTGAAAGTAGTCATTGATGCGTTGGTACTGGATCTGGGAGGTTTGGATATAGTATTGGAAGTCTCGTGGCTAAGCACACTAGGAAAGGTAATAATGGATTGGAAGGTGTTGTCTATGCAGTTCATGTATGAGGGGCAGATGGTTAAGGTGTTGGGTCAAGGTAGCAGGCAAGAGGAGCATAGTTATCTGAACTCCTTTTTAGATGACAAGCAGAATAGGATGGGAACTGAATGTGGGGATCTCAACATCACCAATTGGAAGCTGGCGAGATCTCTGTGTCAACAGAAGTAATTGCGATTCTGGAATAATTTCCTGCAGTTTTTAAAAATCAAATTCAGCTGCCTCCGGAGAGATCTCAAGTGCACCATATCAAATTATTTCCAAATCATGGAACAATCAATGTTAGGCCCTACCGGTATCCTCACCATCAGAAGGAGGAGATTGAGAAACAAGTGACTGAACTGTTGCAGGCAGGAGTGATCAGACCCAGTATGAGCGCTTTCTCTAGTCCGATGATTTTGGTAAAAAAGAAAGATAAAAGTTGGAGAATGTGTGTGGATTACAGAGCGCTTAACAAAGCTACAGTTTCAGATAAGTACCATATTCCCATCGTAGACGAATTATTGGATGAATTATACGGCTCGACTGTTTTTTCGAAGATTGACCTTAGGTCCGGTTATCATCAAATCAGGGTGCATGAAGATGATATTCCCAAAACAACTTTTAGAACTCACAATGGCCACTATGAGTTTCTCGTGATGCCATTTGGGTTAATGAATGCTCCAGCCATGTTCCAAGCAACCATGAATGATATTTTTAGGCCCTTTTTGAGGAAATTTGTCTTAGTCTTTTTTGACGATATCCTCATATACAGTAAGAACATTCAAGAGCATCAAAAGCACTTATGTCAGGTTCTTTCTGTTTTACTTGAAAACTGTTTTATTGCAAATCAAGCTAAGTGTAAGTTTGGGTGTAAGCAGATTGACTACTTGGGGCACATTATCTCAGGTAAAGGGGTAGCAGTAGATCCTGCGAAAGTAAGGTGCATTTTGGATTGGCCAGAACCAAAGAATGTAAAAGGAGTTCGTGGATTTTTGGGACTTACTGGATACTATAGAAAATTTATTAAGGATTATGGCAAAGTGGCCAAGCCTTTGACTGAGCTGACCAAGAAGGATAACTTTGCGTGGGGAACAGAGGCAAATGCAGCTTTTCGATTGATGAAGATTATCATGACTTCACCCCCTGTTTTGGTATTACCTAATTTTTCTCTACCCTTTGAAGTGGAATGTGACGCAGCTGGTAGAGGTATCAGAGCAGTGTTAATGCAGCAAAGGAAACCTGTAGCGTTTTTCAGCAAAGCATTATCTCAAGGCAATTTAGCAAAGTCGGTGTATGAAAAAGAGCTTATGGCCTTGGTATTCTGCATCCAGCATTGGCGACACTACTTGTTGGGAAAGCAATTCACAGTATACACAGATCACAAGAGTCTAAAACACTTCCTGCAGCAGAGAATAACTTCCCCAGACTAGCAGTGTTGGTTGGCTAAGTTGCTTGGCTATCAGTTTGAGGTGAAGTACAAACCAGGGATGGATAACAAAGCTGCTGATGCTCTATCCAGACGTGATGACGATGCTGATTTGGGTACCTTGATTTCGTACCCGCAATGGACCGATAGCAAAAAAAATTTACATAAGGTGAAAGATGATCCAGAAATTCAGAATTATTTGATGGAAGTCTAGTGTTTGATGTATCCAATCTGAGATCAAATCCTGCGGCTTTCTGGCGAGGTCTCTTACGATCATCAAACCGAACAATCAGTGGTTGATCACAACCTCTCATTGTAGATATTCCCTTAAGTCCACAGATTGCGGCCAGTGCCATATCTCAGTGAGAATATTTAACAAAACCACATCCATGACTCTATTTCTAAACCTCTTCAATCTGTCCATATTTTAAGCAGACTTCCTCCAAAGTAGCATGCTTTATAAGACAACAACCTTGATGCCGTCCAGTTTTTCTATCCTTGATCGGGGCGACCCTAATCACATTCCCGTGTTCCTTAAACAAAGTACAAATATTTTTCTTAGTTTGGAAAAATTTCCAAAATGGTATGTGTTTAGTAGCTTCTGCATGGTGTTGCAATGTCGTCGCTTGAATGGATGGCTAGATTATCCTAATTGTTGTTGTAGCTGGGAGAAGGCCTTGTTTCCATCAATGTCTATTTGGTGATAGTGAAATACTTCTGCCATGGGTTGTTTGTGAAGTTCTTGTTATGATTCTTGCACGGATACTGTTATGCTACTATTGGTTTGACATGGTTCGCTAGTGAATTGCGAGGTGATATTGTCAGAAGAAGCGACTGTTTTATAAACTTCTGTATTTCATTTGAGTACAATTTTGGTCTTTATACATACTCAGAAACCTTAGCTATTCTAGGAATTATGATAATTAGTAAATACTATTAATTTGTCCGCTGTCTATTGACCTTCCAAATCTCTCCATTAACTTATTAATAAAACCCATTAACTCTAGCATTAAAGTTTATTCAACAAAACTCCTCTATAAACTTAAATGTTTCTTCTATTCATCATGCCTATCAATTTCTTGCCTCTGTCGAAGATTTCTTTTGATAGTGGTTTTGTGAAAATGTCTGCTGCTTGGTCCTTACTTGCTACATGCTTCAATTCGACATTTCCTTCCTTCACGTGTTCTCGAATGAAATGGAAGCGAACGTCAATGTGTTTGCTCCTTTCATGGTTTACTGGATTCTTTGCTAACTCAATTGCTGACCTGTTGTCAACTTGTATTATTGTTGCATCTTTCTGTTCTAGCTCCATTTTACTCATCAATCTTCTAAGCCATATTGCATGACAAACACACCAGGATGCGACTACATATTCTGCTTCACATGTCGAAAGTGTTACTATTGGCTGCTTTTTAGAAAGCCAAGTGAATGCAGTATTTCCCATGAAAAACACATATCCAGAAGTGCTTTTTCGATCGTCTATGTCTCCGCACCAATCACTGTCAGAGTAACCAACCAACTTGTATTTGTCTGAATTCGAGTAAAACATCCCAAGTGACACTGTTCCTTGGATGTACCTCAGAATTCGCTTCAATGCTTTCCAATGTGTGTAAACTGGCTCCTCCATGAATCGACTTACAATGCCTACACTTAATGAGATATCTGGTCTTATACATGTGAGATAGCGAAGACTTCCTACCAAACTTCGATATTTTCCTGCTTCAACACGTTCTCCTCCATCAAATTTCGACAACTTTGTTCCTGGTTCCATTGGCGTCGAAGTCGGATTACAGCTTTCCATCTTATATCTTTTCAAGATTTCTTTTGCATATTTTTCTTGTGATATGAAGATTCCTGTTTCTTCTTGTCGAACTTCCAGACCAAGAAAGAATCTCATCAGGCCTAAATCTGTCATCTCGAATTCACGTGTCATTGTGCTTTTGAATTCTTCTATCATCTGATCATTACTGCTCAGAAAGATAAGATCATCAACATAGAGAGCAGCAAGTAATACATTCCTTCCATTTTTCTTCACATAGAGGGCATGTTCGTACGGACATTGCTCGAACCCGTTCTCCTTGAAATATGTGTCGATACATGTGTTCCATGCCCGCGGTGCTTGCTTCAGCCCATATAGCGCTTTCTTCAATTTCAGTACCTTCTTCTCTTCTCCAGCTTTTATGTACCCGAGTGGTTGTTCAACATAGACTTCTTCTTCTAGTACACCATTCAGAAAAGCTGTTTTGACATCCATTTGAAATATTGGCCATTTGAATTAAGCAGCTTGAGATATGAGTAATCGAATTGTATCCATTCTTGCAACAGGTGCAAATACTTCGTCGTAATCAACTCCTGCTTTCTGTTTGTATCCCTTCGCAACAAGTCTTGCTTTGTATCGTTCTATTTCTCCTTGAGCGTTCATCTTTTTCTTGAATACCCACTTTACACCAATGGGTTGACTACCTTTTGGCAATTCAACTAGCTCCCAAGTGTTGTTGTGGATAATCGCCCTCATCTCTTCGTCCATGGCACTTTTCCACTTCTTGTCTCGTATTGCTTCTTCAAAACTGATGTTTTCAGCATCTGCCAAGAGACATACAAGGTGCACTTCACTTGTCGAATCATACAGATCTTGCAAACTTCGCATTCTGGGTTGTGTAGGTTCATCTTCATTGTCAGAATCTTCACGATTTGTTGAAATGTTTGGTGGTGCAACGACATATGATTCTTCAACTTCGACGATAGCTTCTGTCGAACTGTTCCAGTCCCATTTACTTGCTTCGTTTATTCGAACATCTCTACTCACTATCACCTTCTTTCTTATGGGATCAAATAGTTTGTACCCTTTTGTTTTCTCATCATACCCAATGAGTATGTATTTCTGACTTTTGTCTTCAAGTTTCGTTCTTCGTTGATTTGGTACGTGTGCATAAGCCACACTTCCAAATACTTTGAGATGAGAAACTGTTGCCTTCTGTCCGCTCCACACTTCTTGTGGTGTTTTATCTTCTAACTTCGAATGTGGACATCGATTCTGAACATAAATGGCACATTTTACAGCTTCTGCCCAAAATTCCTTTGGCATGTTCTTGCTTTTAAGCATTGAACGAACCATGTCAAGGACTGTTCGATTCTTCCTTTCAGCCACCCCATTTTGTTGAGGTGAGTATGCTGCAGTTAGAAATCTCCTTATACCCTGCTCTTCACAATACTTCATAAAGGCTGTCGAAGTATACTCACCACCTCTATCTGATCGAACTGCTTTGATGTGTCTGTCGGTTTCCTTCTCCACCATTACTTTGAACCTTTTGAGCACCTCGAATGCTTCAGACTTTTCTTTCAAGAAATAAACCCATGTCTTCCGTGAGTAATCGTCGATAAAGGAAATAAAGTACCTTTTGCTACTGAAAGATTCTGGCGTGATTGGCCCACATATGTCGGTGTGAATCAAATCAAGGATATGCTTAGCTTGATATTCTGCCTTCTTTTGAAATGAAGTTCTTGTTTGTTTGCTAAGCACACATTCTTCACAAAACTTTCCTTCATAATCCATATCTGGTAGTCCATGCACCATGTTCCTTTTCGCCAACCTTTTTAAACCAGCATGATGTAGATGACCAAAGCGTAGATGCCATAGTGACGCTTAGTCTTCGACACTTACTTGTAAACATTTTTCTCGAACGTTTATCAGATTCAGTTTGTACATTCGATTTCTCTCCATTTCAAAACGAGCAATCAGATGTCCCAGCTTGTCCTTCAAGTGCAGTATCCGTTCTTTCATAAGTATCGAGTAACCTTTTTCTGTAAGTTGTCCCAAACTCAAGATGTTGGTTTTAAGATTTGGTACATAATAAACATCTTGAATTGATCCAATCAACCCATCCTTCTGCAAGTAGCGGATCGTTCCCTTGCCTTCGACCTTCACTTTCGATGCATCTCCGAAAGACACATTGCCATCTTCAATCTTTCTCATTTCTTTAAACAGGTGTTTGTGACCACACATATGGTTACTTGCTCCTGAGTCAAGATACCAAACGTTGTCATTTGTGTTGATCTCATTTTGAGCCATCAAGAGAAAACCTTCATTTGCTTCAGCTTCCAAAGTTAGATTGATTGTTTCTTCTACCTTCTTTTCGATTCGACAATCTTTTGCAAGATGTCCCACTTTATCACAGTTATAGCATTTGAATGAGTTGCAATCCTTCGCATAATGACCATACTTGCCACACTTGTAGCATTCAAAGTTGGAATGGTTCGACCTACCACCTCTTTGACCACGTCCTCTGCCACGCCAATTTTGCTGACTCGACTGTCCTCTCTCGAAGTTGTTGCCTCTACCACTTCGACCACTGTCACGTCCTCCACGACCACGTCCTCTTCCTCGAAAGTTTTGAGAAAAGAGTACCTTTTCGTCTTTGATTTGCTCCTTGGTTTGATTTGCGTCCTCTACTCCTTCTTCCTTCTTTTTCATCTTACGTTGTTCGTGTGCTTCGAGGGAACCAGCGAGCTCTTCGACTGCGAGCGTCGAAAGGTCCTTCGACTCTTCTATTGCACACACAATATTCTCAAGTTTATCTGTTAAAGATCTCAAAATCTTTTCGACAACTCGTGCATCAGTTACTGTTTCGCCATTTCTGGTGAGTTGGTTCACCACCTTTTGTTCACGTGTGATGTAGTCAGATATATTTTCTGACTCCTTCATTTGCATCCTCTCCAATTCGCCACGAAGTGTTTGGAGTCAAACTTGCTTTACTCGATCTGCTCCTTTGAACACTTTCTCTAGCGTGTCCCACGCCTCTTTCGACGTAGTCGAACCGACAATCTTTTCGAAGCCTGATTCATCAACATCCCTAAACAACATGTATAGTGCCGTTTTATCCTTCGATCGCGTCTCTTTCAATGCCTTGTTTTGAGCTGCCGTATATCCCTCAACATCTGTTGGTTCTTCAAACCCATCTTTGGTCACCTCCCACGCGTCTAGAGATCCGAGAAGAGCTTTCATTTGGATACTCCAGTTTTCGTAATTTAGCTTCGTTAGCCGTGGCAACGACATTTGATTCATCATGTTTGCCATTAGCTCTGATGCCAATTTGTCAGAAGAAGCGACTGTTTTATAAACTTCTGTATTTCATTTGAGTACAATTTTGGTCTTTATACATACTCAGAAATCTTAGCTATTCTAGGAATTATGATAATTAGTAAATACTATTAATTTGCCCACTGTCTATTGACCTTCCAAATCTCTCAATTAACTTATTAATAAAACCCATTAACTCTAACATTAAAGTTTATTCAACAAATATTGTCAGTCTGTTGTCATGTTGTAGATGTTCATGCAATGCAGGTTTGTTGCTTTTCTGTTGCAAACTAATTCCATGCCTTGGCTCGATGAAGGTGTCGCATGATTGTTGGCAAGTTGAATGGTTTTTGTGACAGGGTTGTAACATGCTTTATGATGAGGTATTATGTTGCTGATTTGAGTTGATCTCGTTCATGGAGGGCTGGAATTGCTAAAATTGATGATGGTGCTGCTCCTCAAGCCAACACCATTGTAGAACATCATGGGCAATGAACACAAGTTTGTCTCTTCGTCAGAATTTTCAACTTTAGATAACTTTGAAATAGTTTAAGTGATTGAATCCTTCTCCACCATTTCTTGGATGCTTGCTGGACATAATTGGGAACTGAAGGATTTATCTAACAATGATGACAATGTCAAAAGTGATTGCTCTGATGCGAAAGATGGTCTTGAAGATGTAGATGGATGAAAAAGTCGTTTTGGAATGTGTTGTGCCGCTAGGGAACGCACATAACTCAGTGACTTCACAATAGCCTCGGAAGCAAATTCAGATATGGGCAAAGGAGATGTATTTTTCAGTGTTGTTGATGCACAAGATTGTTGGTTAAAAGAACTTGACCATGGTTGATTCAGGTTTTGTTACGCCGTCGGCGCGCTTACGGCAGCAGCGTTTGAGCTTGCGGCTCTTGATGTTGTGGTCGCTATTTTTCCGGTTTTGTGGCTTGGCGATGTGCGTTTTCTACTGCCTTTTGGTCGCTGAGAAATATCTAATTCGTTTTTAATTTCTATTACTTGATGTCGGAGTTGGCTGTGTTATTTTTGGATAAAAAGCCACCATGAACGAGTTTCCTCTCAAGTCTATGTAGTTCACATCACACCAATGCGTCACAGAACGTGAGCATATTAGTAGCTGTCAGTTTGCCCGATAAGTAGCGAGTGAGCTTCTCTCTCGTGGTAAAGGTAGTATGATTAGCGGAATCACAAGTTTAATCTTGGTATTAGAGTCTCGTTTAAGATCCGGTAGGCCACCTACTATGGTTTCCGCTATCGGGCCACCCACCATTTATTTCCACGCTCCAGAAGTTCAGTCCTGGGCGTGAGGGGGTGTGTTAAGAGTCCCACATCGGACAATATATGGCCTGAACATGTGTTTATAAGTGGGGACAGTCCTCACTATACTAACCGGTTTTGTAGGGTTGAGTTAGGCCCAAACCACACATTCTTAACAGTACAAATTGTTTTTAACTCATTTCAGATCCAGTAATCTCCAATGCCCTTGGTGGAATTCTTGTTGGTTTAGTTACTAGCCATGATGGCGGTGTTGAAAACGTAACGTTTATTGTAGGAAACAAATTTTTTGCAGTTACTGAATATGATTCCGTTTTGTATGACTTCCAAATCATATTTTCTGATTTGTACAAATTTGATTTAGTGGTTTTTCTTCAATGAAGCTACAGCATGGCTACAGTTCATTTAAAATTAGCCATCTTCTTGTGTCGTCTATAAGAAAAATTGCACGGTTGACTTAATATATCCTTGTTATGGTTTTATGGACAATCTTTCTCAATTATTATTATTTGATTGTGCAATTGTGAAGTTGTTATGATCTGTTTGTGATTAGTATGTTCTTTTATTTACCATAATTATTTTAAATTCATAACTAACTTGATCGTCAGAGTTTTTGCAGCTACCGCATCTTTGGTGTGTCATGCTATGCTCATGAGTATGATGAAACAGAAAGGAAATGCAACATCTTAAAAGCATGGTAGGAAGTTTACCTTTGATTTGAGCTACTGGCCATGCTTAACAGTCCGGTCTTCAACCGAGCTGAGTGAATGAGATTCATTGACATGGGGGGCCTTCTGAAACATTGGAAATGGGCAGAGGCTGAAAACTTTGAGTGTTAGGCTGTGTTTGAAGTGGGGAGTCATGCCTCAAATATAAATTCTTGTGTCCCTAGTGAAAGTTGAAGCAAAACATTGGAAATTTGAGTTGTTCTTCATAATGCCTATTAAGCTCACGAGATCTTGCGAAAGAAATGGGAGAAGGTGTGTAGAGAAAATAAAAGGCGGGGAGGGGACTGGGTATATAAAACTTGAGAGCTTTCAACTTAGCTTTGGTTTGGTACTGACTCTTGAGGTTGCATATAGAAAAACAAACTCAGTTTTTGAAAACCAGAATTTCATGTATATGGACCCAACATACTATTCAAACAAGTTTATTTGACAATAATATATAAGACAATTATTGCCCTTTTGTAATTTGTACAAGTAAAGTGTAAACTTTGAATTTTGTTTGAAATCGTGATTTCCGTTTTTGATTTGGTTCTCACAATATAGATAATGCATTCATAGAAAGTAAGTTACTTTAACTTATTGGTATCTTCCAAAGGTAATTAGAAATAGGATGTTTAGTTCAGTAGGACTTTCTAATTGTATCTTGTTCTTTTTCCTCTTTCAAAAGACTTTCCATAAAGGTCAATGCCACTCTTTTATGCTTATAACATCATGCGTTTTTATAATTCCGTCTTTTTGTTTATTCTAAAATGTTACTCTTTTTATTTCCCAAAATTATTTTGAAGTGATAACTAACTTGTTCGTCCGAGTCTTTGTAGGAAGGTATGTACGCTCATGTCATGAATAAATCAAAATGAGTCTTGTGGTCATTTAAGGTAATGTTCTTCTATGGCCTCTATTCATTTGATTTTTAGAATGTATGCTAAGTGATTGTTTTGTTACAAATAGTAAATACTGCACAAATCTATAATAAATATTGGGCTGTTTCTGGCACTTTCTTTTTTATATTATTCGGGTAAGGGTTGTATTGTGTTTTGATTTCACTGTTTCTTTTGGTCATATTTGATAGGGAGAGAAGCAATTGAGGTTACAAATGAAGGTGTTGATGCTGCAGGGCGTACAATTGGTACATCTTTGGAGGTCATTTCCAACTTAGAGGAAGGTTCTCAACCCCAAGAGTATGATCAAACCAACATCACTAGCTAAAGATTATTTTGAATCCATAACTAACTTGATCGTCTGATACTTTGTAGGTACCACACCTTTAGCTAGTGATGCTGGTTTCCTTTGCTGTGATCATGTCAGACTTGAGGCCCTTAGAGGTAATGTTCTTATGTTTGCCTCTTTTAATTTGGTTTGACTTGTTTGTGCTCAACAAATTATTCAGGTTCATTCGTTGATTTCGTTTATTAATATGTACAAGTTTTATAAAAACGTGAAGCCTTTTCTTGACTTGAACATTTTTTCAGATATTATTCAGGTTTTTTTTGAACTATGCAATGATTAAATGAACTTGTTCTTTGGCTAAGTTCAATATTTCTTCCATATTAAATCTTGCTGCCTTAATTCAGTTGTTGAGTTTATTTTTTCTGAATTTATAGTAATTTGTGACCTTTTCCATGAGATATAGAAAGTGATGCAGGGAACCTTTGATTTGGAAGCATAATTCGGTCTGCACCCCAACTACTTTTCATATAGAGTTTCATGCATTATATTAGATTGAATCACATAAATTTGTTAATTAATCTATAGAACCTACACCTCCGATCAAAGGTGTGTCCAATGTGAGACACGTGTTGGTTTCTGTTTCTGACACTGACTTACCACATTCAAATTATTTATTTTTTAAAATTAATACTGGTGTTGACGTGTCATTCTCGTGTCCCATGCTCGTATTGTATAAAAAAGTCTGAAATCCATAATATGAAATTTCCAGTGCCTTGTTCTGGTCATTGTTATCCATATGTGGTAAATGTGTCTTTAATAGATATTTATGTACATCAACATGAAAATTTGCATATTGTTTATAATTCATTTCAGGTCCTAGTAATTTCCAACTATGACTATCAAAATCTTTTTATTGGGACTTTAGATAAAAAGTCATCCTGCATATGTTCTGATTTGTACAAATTTGCTGAAGTGGTTTCCTTCAATTATGGTTGCAAGGATTTGTCATCGTCTCAGTTTTATTCGATACAACATCTTGCCCTCATACACCTTAACAAAATGGGGTAGCCAGACGTAAAAATATGCATCTTGTAGAAACCGCTTGGACCTTACTTCTCTATGGTAATGTTCCATTCTGGTTCTAGGGGATATTGTGCTAATATGGCATGGTACCTTGTAAACCTCATGCCCTCGTCTGTCCTTAACTACAATATCCCTCACTTAATTTTGTTGTTTCCTTATTCTCCCTTCATCCAATTCCTCCTCGTGTCTTTGAGTCTACAATATTTGTTAAAGTAAATGCTCGTGACGGTGACGGTACGGTGATCACCCGTGGTTCTCTTTCTCTCTCTTCTAAGTTACTCCTACCCTATCTCATATCGAAACATTGGGGACAGTGTTCGATTTAAGTGCGGGAGGAGATTTTTATCGTTTTTATTGTTTTTCTTTATTTTTAGTATGTTTTGTGCGTTTTTAGTTGTTTGTTTTTCCTTTCGATAAAATAACATGTGTTTGACGAGTCATCTGTGTAGTGTATCCGTATTTCTCCAATTTCTTTAATCTTATCAAAAAAAAAATTGTGAGCAAAGAAAACAGTGCATCTTGAATATTCAGGCTATAAGACAGGTTTATGACGAGATGTAGATGACTTAGGAAAACTTTTTTTTAAAATCGGTATTGTCTTAACACCGTAGGCTTCATGATTATAAGAGTCGATCCCGATACCCCATATGTTGTGGCCCCAATTTTTGTTCCAAATAAGTCCTTAAGTAGTTTATCCTTGCAGTCAGCTCCGGCTTAAGCATGCTCTACGTAGGGGACCGATGAAAATAAGTGAATGATCAAAAAAAAATTTCCTGCTTTGTTCTCAAGTCATATGAAAATTCGGGCTAGGTGACTCTCACACGGTCATTTAAACCAGTAAAATAAAGATATATACGAAACATGCAGAAGAAAATTGATATATATATATATATATATATATATATATATATATATATATATATATTATATATATAATATATATATATATATATATATATATATATATATATATATATATATATATATATATATATATATCAGAGGTATTTGGTGCTGAATTTGGTAGGGTGGATTACGATCCAATCCCCCACAACTGCAAATTTGGTTAAATAAATGATTTACACCAACTTATGTACCAGAGTCCCATGCTTAGAAAAATAATTCCTGCTTTGTTCTTAAGTCATATGAAATTTGGGCTAGGTGACTCTCACACGGTCATTTAACCAATAAAATAAAACATATGCGAAACATGCAGAAGAAAAATATATAAATATATATATATATATATATATATATATATATAATATATAATATATTATATATATATATATATATATATATATATATAGGCATTGTAACCTGTGCCACTACTGGACTTAACCTACACCACACACACTAACTAACTACACGTTAGTTATGATGACATGGCACTCTAGAATATACACTAATACTCCCCCACAAGTTCAAGGTGGCTCAAAGTCAGGCTTGAGGCAGACAGGTTGAGCTTGCTTCTGAGCTTCAGAAATCTTGAACTTCAAAGACTTCCCATAAAGGTCAATGTCACTCTTTTATGCTTATAACATCATGCGTTGTTATAATTTCGTCTTTTTGTTTACTCTAAAATGTTACTCTTTTTATTTCCCAAAATTATAACTAACTTGTTCGTCCGAATCTTTGTAGGAAACTATGTACGCTCTTGTCATGAATAGATCAAAATGAGTCTTGAGGTCATTACAGGTAATGTTCTTCTATTGCTTCTTTTCATTTGGTTTTTACAATAAATGCAAAGTGATTGTTTTGTTACAAGTAGTAAATACTGCACAAATCCATAACAAATATTGAGCAGTTTCTCGCACTTTCTTTTTTATATTATACTGATAAGGGTTGTATTGTGTTTTGATTTCACTGTTTCTTTTGGTCATATTTTTTGGGTCATATTTGATAGGGAGAGCTTGCCGTTGAGGTTACAAATGAAGGTGTTGATGGTGCAGGGTGTAACACCCTTCTAAAAAACCCCAAATTTAAATTAAAACATCAAAACATAAATCAAAGTAGATATGCAATTAAAGGGTGTCACACTTGACACTTCACACCGTTTTCCAAAATATCCTGTCATGCTCATTTATTTAATCAAAATAAAACATTTGCATAATTCGCAGCGGATAAAGTCTAACAACAATGCAAAACATGTAACACATTACATGTAAACTTGTTCAACAATCATCAATGAAAAACAAGTAAAACATCCCGTCCCGATGTTACATCTACCAGAGCATGACCCACTAAGGAACTACACTAGACTCCAAGGACTAGCTTCTACTCAATCACTGTTCGTTACCTGCAACATAGTTGTAAGGGTGAGTTCCTCAATCGATATAATAAGCATTATAAATTATCATGTAATGTTAAGTAAGTTAACACATTCAATCACCCTAATCAGATCACACAATCAGTAACAGCAATATAAACTCCAAAATCATGCTCAACACAATCACCAAAACAACACGTATAATATTGGAATACATCCATTCATATTATACGCCATACATACATACATTATGCAATGAGACTCCATGCATGCGGTACCGACTATTCGTGAACATATAGTTCAACCTCACCGATCAAATCCAGATACGGCTACCAAGCTCACTAGTCCCACTCATTTGAGACCTAGTGACTCACTCACTAATTCCTCACCATGGGAATTAGCTACCACCCCAAGGGCTATGCTATGCACGCTAATCACCTAGCATGCAAACATCAACAACAATCCACAATCATTTACTCACTAATTCCTCACCATGGGAATTAGCTACCACCATAAAGGCCACAATATGCACGCTACATCACCTAGCAATGCAAACATCATCAACAACTCACAATGGACATATGCTCACACTCTAATTCATAAACAGTCCATCCACAATTGCACACATAATAGATATATTCACAACATTATGCACACCATCATACATCATCAATACAATTATCACAGAATCATATTATGTCATGCCACATAATCAATCACAGTATTAGCACACTCTACTAATACCTATACTGTTCAAAACAACGGGAAATAATCCCTAATACGTCATACATCAGCTAAATTACATTACTCAGCTGAAACGACCAAACTACACAACAACAGCTCAGAAAAATCACAATTCTGCCCATACGCGTATTGCCTAGTCTCATACGCGTATGGCCCATCTCCTGACCAAATCCCATACGCGTAACACCATCTCATACGCGTATGCTACGCGTACTACTTCCCCATACGCGTACCAACAGAGACCAAACCACGTTCAAAACATCATCTTCCTCATCCATACGCGTATTGCCTAGTGCCATACGCGTACCAGACCATCTCATACGCGTATTGCCTAGTGCCATACGCGTATGACCAGAAACCAAATTTCCAGATCTGCTATGGTTTTCTCTGCTACGAGATTCCTCAGATCCAACCTCCCACAATCCAATTTTACACAGTATTCGTTCATATCATCTAACACAAATCATACCCTGTTCGATTTCACAAATTCTAACATTATTACATCTAATTCTTACGAATTTCCTTCAATTATAATCCAAATTTCGTTCATCCAAAAGTTCACAATTTCATCATGCATCATTCTAATCAGAGTCAAATCAATGGTTTATCACTACCCATTACATGTTATCCCATAATACCCATTAAACGATGATAAACCCCCCTTACCTGAGTTAATCCGGCAATCCTTTAGCTTCGAGCTCTTCCTCTCTTCAACCCTTGTTCTCTGGCTCTTTGCCCTTTTCCACTTTTGAGTCGTTTCTCTGTTTTCACGTGAAAACCTCTTTTTACCAAATGGGACTCTTTTTACTGATTCCAAAATTATATTCCAATAATAATAATTCCAATAATAATAATCCAATTATTTAATTAAATTAATAAATATACTATTAACTTAATTTAAATAATTATCATATTTTTATCGGGGTGTTACAACTCTCCCCCACTAAAAGAGTTTTCGTCCTCGAAAACATACCTCAAGCGAATAACTCCGGATAAGACTCCTTCATCTGACTCTCAAGTTCCCAAGTCACATTGCCACCTGCTGGTCCTCCCCAAGCTACCTCCCTTTTCCAAAACACAAGCCCTCAAAAGATCCTCCAGTGACTGAATCGTCCTCTCAGTCTGACCATCAGTCTACGGATGATATGCAGAACTCAATCTCAGCTTAGTTCCCAAAGCCCTCTGCAAACCTTCCCAGAACTTCGATGTAAATCTAGGATCTTTGTCCGAAACAATACTCGACGGAATACCATGCAAACTTACAATTTTCTCAATATACAACTCAGCTAATCTCTCTAACGGATAATCCATTCTGATCGGAATGAAATGAGCCGATTTTGTCATTCTGTCGACAATCACCCAAATAGCTTCAAAATTCTTAATTGTCCTCGGTAAACCAGAAACAAAATCCATACTGATACTATCCCACTTCCACTCTGGAATAACCAACGGTTGCATTAGCCCAGACGGCTTCTGATGCTCAATCTTTGACTTCGGACAAGTCAAACAAGAATAAACAAAACTCGCAATTTCTCTTTTCATTCCCGGCCACCAAAATAACTTTTTCAAATCATGATACATCTTCGTAGCCCCAGGATGAATACTCAAGCCACTACGATGTCCTTCCTCAAGAATACTCTTCTTAAGTTCGGTAACATCCGGAATACACACCCGATTACCAAATTTCAAAACACCATTCTCATCAACTCTGAATTCACCACCTTGACCTTGATTCACTAGAGTCAACTTATCAACCAAAAGCACATCGGATTTCTGACCCTCTTTAATCTCCTCCAGAATACCACTCGTTAACTTCAACATTCCCAATTTAACACTATTGTGAGTACTCTCACACACCAAACTCAAGTCTCTAAACTGCTCAATTAAATCCAATTCCTTAACCATTAACATAGACATATGCAATGATTTCCGACTCAATGCATCAGCCACTACGTTTGCTTTACCCGGATGGTAATTCAAACCAAAGTCATAATCCTTCAGAAACTCTAACCATCTCCTCTGTCTCATATTCAGCTCTTTCTGATCAAACAAATACTTTAAACTCTTATGGTCACTGAAAACCTCAAATCTTGACCCGTACAAGTAATGCCTCCATAATTTCAGAACAAATACCACAGCTGCCAACTCTAAATCGTGTGTCGGATAGTTCCTCTCATGAACCTTCAGTTGTCTCGAAGCATAAGCTACAACCTGCTTATTTTGCATCAAAACACCACCCAAACCCAACAATGAAGCATCACAGTAAACCTCAAACGGTTCCGACGGACTCGGTAATATCAGAATAGGAGCAGTAGTTAACCTTCTCTTTAACTCTTGGAAACCTTCTTCACATTTTGAGTCCCAAACAAACACTTGCCCCTTTCTAGTCAACATCGTCAACGGTAACGCCAACTTAGCAAATCCCTCAATAAATTTCCTATAATAACCTGCAAGTCCAAGAAAACTCCTTATCTCAGAAACTGACTTCGGAGCTTCCCACTTAGATACCGCTTCTATCTTAGAAGGATCAACAGCAACACCACCTCTTGAAATCACATGACCAAGAAAACTAACCTCTTCTAACCAAAATTCACACTTAGACCGTTTAGCAAATAACTTCTTTTCTCGTAGAACTCCTAAAACCACTCTCAACTGTTCAACATGCTCTTCTTCAGATTTCGAATACACCAAAATATCGTCAATAAACACCACAACAAACTTGTCTAGGTACGGATGGAAAATCCTATTCATATACTCCATAAATACCCCAGGCGCATTAGTCACACCAAAAGGCATTACAGAATACTCATAATGTCCATACCTTGTTCTGAAAGCAGTCTTCTGAATATCCTCAGTTTTTACACGTATCTGATGATACCCAGATCTCAAATCTATTTTGCTGAACACACTCGTACCAACCAACTGATCCATCAAATCATCAATCCTCGGCAAAGGATACCGATTCTTGATCGTCACTTTATTCAGTTGCCTGTAGTCCACACACAACCTCATAGTACCTTCTTTCTTCTTAACCAATAACACTGGTGCACCCCACGGTGACACACTCGGACGAATGAATTTCTTATCCAACAGATCTTCCAGCTGACTCTTCAACTCAGTTAACTCAACAGCAGACATACGGTACGGAGCCATCGACATCGGCCTAGTACCAGGTACCAAATCAATCGAGAACTCAACTTCACGCTCTGGCGGTAATTCATTCACTTCTTCAGGAAACACATCAGGAAAATCACACACCACGGCTAGATCGCAAATCACCAGTTTATCTTTAGCCTCCAAAGTCGCTAACAGCATAAACAACTCTGCCCCATCTGCTACTGCCTCATTCACCTGCCTCGCTGATAGAAACAAACTCTTTCCTTCCTCAATCTCAAGAAAGATCACAGTCTTATCAAAATAGTTGATATAAACTCGGTTAAACACCAACCAGTTTATACCCAAGATAACATCAATCTGCACTAATGGAAGACACACGAGGTCCACCCCAAAGTCTCTACCAAAAATACTCAAAGGACAATTTAAACAAACTGAAGTCGTAGTCACTGAACCCTTCGCAGGAGTATCAATCACCATACTTCCATGCATCTCAGATATCTCTAATTTAAGTTTCGCAGCACAATCCAAAGATATAAAGGAATGAGTTGCACCTGTGTCAATAATAGCTACAAGAGGAAAGCCATTAATATAACACGTACCTCGGATCAAACGATCGTCTGCAGAAGTCTCAGAACCCGATAAAGCAAAAACCTTGCCTCCCGACTGATTCTCTTTCTTCGGCTTAGGACAATGTGGACTGATATGACCCACCTCTCCACAGTTGAAACAAGTCACAGTCTTCAACCGGCAATCTGCAGCCAAGTGACCACCTTTTCCACACTTGAAACACTTCTTCTCAGTACTGGTACACTCATGGATACGATGTCCAGCCTGACCACATCTGTAACACTTAGCAGGGGCACTGGAGTCTCCCCTACTAGGCCTCTTCATCCCACTCTGTCTCTGGAAACCTTTGCCAGCTGCATACGGTTTCCCACGATCATTCTGATTCTTGCCTTTCCTATCAACCCTTTGCTGATAGCTCTCTGCTCTAGCCTTGGTATCCTGTTCAAAAATCCTGCAACAGTCAACCAAATCAGAAAACACTCTAATCCGCTGATACCCAATAGCCTGCTTAATCTCGGGACGTAACCCGTTCTCAAACTTCACACATTTCTAAAATTCCCCAGTAGCCTCGTTATAGGGAGTGTAATACTTCGACAACTTTGTGAACTTAGCAGCATACTCAGTAACAGACCGGTTACCCTGCTTCAATTTCAAGAACTCTATCTCTTTCTTTCCTCTGACATCCTCTGGAAAGTACTTCCGCAGGAATCTCTCCATGAACACCGCCCAAGTGATCTCAGTACTCCCAGCAGCTTCCAACTCAGTGCGGGTAGCAACCCACCAATCATCTGCTTCCTCTGACAGCATATGCATACCGAACCTGACCTTCTGGTTATCGGCACACTCAGTCACTCGGAAGATCCTCTCGATCTCCTTCAACCACTTCTGAGCGCCATCTGGATCGTATGCTCCCTTGAACATTGGAGGATTGTTCTTCTGGAACTCACTCAGTTGACGAGCAGCTCCCATTCCCACAACATTCGGATTCCCTCCAAGTACTCCAGCTAGCATACCCAAAGCCTCAGCAATCGCAGCATCGTCTCTACCTCTCCCAGCCATCTCTATTCTGAAAACCCAACAAGCTAAAACAATAAGTACTGATAGGGTTACACAACACCTATCACGTACAGGGAAACAGAATAATTACGACTCGACTCGACCGACTATGCTCTGATACCACTAATGTAACACCCTTCTAAAAAACCCCAAATTTAAATTAAAACATCAAAACATAAATCAGAGTAGATATGCAATTAAAGGGTGTCACACTTGACACTTCACACCGTTTTCCAAAATATCCTGTCATGCTTGTAACACCCCGATAAAAATAAGATAATTATTTAATTTAAGTTAATATTATATTTATTAATTTAATTAAATAATTGGAATTATTGGATTATTATTATTATTGGAATAATATATAAGTTGGAATAAGGAAAAGAGTTCCTTTTTTTGGTAAAAAGGGTTTTACGTGAAACAGAGAAGCGATTGAGAAAGTGGAGAAAGGGCAAGAGAAAGAGCAAGAGAGCAAAGGTTGAAGAAGGAAAAGATTGGAGCTTAAGGATTGCCGGATTAACTCAGGTAAGGGGGGTTTATCGTCGTTTAATGGGTATTATAGATTAACATGTAATGGGTAGTGATAAACCGTTGAATTGACCCTAATTGGGATGTTGAATGCTGAAAAATTGTGTTGGATAAGTTGTGTAAAAACTGTAATTGGATGGGTAGTGATTTCCCGAACGTATAGCTTTTTACGGAATTGGAATCGGAGGTCCGGAAGTCCTCCAACGGCGGAAAATGCGGAGAATTCTGCATTCTGCTTCGTGTTAGCGCAGGAACAGCTTTCTGTCTTGCGTTAACCGGTTAACCCAGGGTGTTAACCGGTTAACACTGTTAGGAATTGTGATGTATTGTTGTTTTGCTTGCGTTAACCGGTTAACCCAGGGCGTTAACCGGTTAACACTGTTGTGATTTGTGAAAATTGCTGTTCTGTCTGCGTTAACCGGTTAACCCAGGGCGTTAACCGGTTAACACTGTTGAGTTTTGCCAGGAAGCGTGTTCTGTGTTGCGTTAACCGGTTAACCCAGGACGTTAACCGGTTAACACTGTTGGAAAAGGTGAAAAATTAATATTTGAATAATGTGTGCATAATTGGTGTTTGGCCTATATTGGCGTATGATGTAATAGGGATTAATTCCCGCTGTTTTGAGCAGTATAGGTATTAGTAGAGTGTGCTAATACTGTGATTGAATTATTTGGCATGACATGATATGAGTATGTGATAAATATGTCGATGATGTGTGAAAATATGCATAATGTTGTGAATGTATATATTATGCATGTATTTGTGAATGGACTGTTTTATGGCTTAGAGTGTGAGCATATGTCCATTGTGGATTGTTGTTGATGGTTGTATGCTAGGTGATTTAGTATGCATATTGTGGCCTTTATGGTTGTAGCTAATTCCCATGGTGAGGAATTAGTGAGTTGGTCATTATGGACTGTTGTTGATGTTTGCATGCTAGGTGAATTAGCGTGCATAGCATGGCCCTTGGGGGTGGTAGCTAATTCCCGTGGTGAGGAATTAGTGAGTGAGTCACTAGGTCTCAAATGAGTGGGACTAGTGGGCTTGGTAGCCGTGCCTGGATTTGGACGGTGAGGTGAACTATATGTTCACAAATAGTCGGTACCGCATGCATGGAGTCTCATTGCATAATATGTGTATGGCGTATAATATGAATGGATGTATTCCAATATTATACGTGTGTTTGTGTTGATATTGAGTATGAGTATGAGTTGTATTGGTATTGAGTATGATATTTGAATTGATGTGCCGTTACTGAATGTGTGATGTGATTAGGGTGATTAATGTGTTAAATTACTTAACATGACATGATATTTTATAATGTTTATTATATCGATTGAGGAACTCACCCTTACAACTATTTTTCAGGTAACGAGTAGTGATTGAGTAGGAGCTAGTGCTTGGAGTCTAGTGTAGTTCCTTAGTGGGTCATGCTCTGATAGATGTAACATCGGGACGAGATGTTTTACCTTGTTGAATATTTTTACATGGAATGTGTTACATGTTTTGAATGATCGATTTGATCTCTATCCGCCGCGTATTGTGCAATACTTTATGTTTTGAGTTAAATAATGAGCATGACTAAATATTATGGAGAATGGTGTGAAGTGATTGTGTGACACCCTTAATTGCATATTTACTCTGATTGATATATTGTTATTTAATTAAATATTTGGGGTATTTTAGAAGGGTGTTACATTAGTGGTATCAGAGCATAGTCGGTCGAGTCGAGTCGTAATTATTCTGTTTCCCCTGTACGGGATAGGTGTTGTGTAACCCTATCAGTACTTATTGTTTTAGCTTGTTGGGTTTTCAGAATAGAGATGGCTGGAAGAGGTAGAGACGATGCTGCGATCGCTGAGGCTCTGGGTATGCTAGCTGGAGTGCTTGGAGGGAATCCGAATGTTGTGGGAATGGGAGCTGCTCGTCAACTGAGTGAGTTCCAGAAGAACAATCCTCCAATGTTCAAGGGAGCATACGATCCAGATGGTGCTCAGAAGTGGTTGAAGGAAATCGAGAGGATCTTCCGAGTAACTGAGTGTGCCGATAACCAGAAGGTCAGGTTCGGTACGCATATGCTGTCAGAGGAAGCAGATGATTGGTGGGTTGCTACCCGCACTGAGTTGGAATCTGCTGGGAATGCTGAGATCACTTGGGCTGTGTTTAGAGAGAGATTTCTGAGGAAGTATTTTCCAGAGGATGTCAGAGGAAAGAAAGAGATAGAGTTCTTGGAATTGAAGCAGGGCAATCGGTCTGTTACTGAGTATGCTGCTAAGTTCACAGAGCTGTCAAAGTATTACACTCCCTATGATGAGGCTACTGGGGAATTTTCAAAATGTGTGAAGTTTGAGAACGGGTTGCGTCCCGAGATCAAGCAGGCTATTGGGTATCAGCGGATTAGAGTGTTTTCTGATTTGGTTGACTGTTGCAGGATTTTTGAACAGGATACCAAAGCCAGAGCAGAGAGCTATCAGCAGAGGGTTGATAGGAAAGGCAAGAATCAGAATGATCGTGGGAAACCGTATGCGGCTGGCAAAGGTTTCCAGAGACAGAGTGGGATGAAGAGGCCTAGTGGGGGAGACTCTAGTGCCCCTGCTAAGTGTACAGATGTGGTCAGGCTGGACATCGTATCCATGAGTGTACCAGTAATGAGAAGAAGTGTTTCAAGTGTGGGAAAGGTGGTCATTTGGCTGCAGAGTGTCGGTCGAAGACTGTGACTTGTTTCAACTGTGGAGAGGTGGGTCATATCAGTCCACAGTGTCCTAAGCCGAAGAGAGAGAATCAGTCGGGAGGCAAGGTCTTTGCTTTATCGGGTTCTGAGACTTTTGCAGATGATCGTTTGATCCGAGGTACGTGTTATATTAATGGCTTTCCTCTTGTAGCTATTATTGACACAGGTGCGACTCATTCCTTTATATCTTTGGATTGTGCTGTGAAACTTAAGTTAGAGATATCTGAGATGCATGGTAGTATGGTGATTGATACTCCTGCGAAGGGTTCAGTGACTACTACTTCAGTTTGTTTAAATTGTCCTTTGAGTATTTTTGGTAGAGACTTTGGGATGGACCTAGTGTGTCTTCCACTAGTGCAGATTGATGTTATTCTGGGTATGAACTGGTTGGTGTGTAACCGAGTTTATATCAACTGTTTTGATAAGACGGTGATCTTTCCTGAGATTGAGGAAGGAAAGGATTTGTTTCTATCAGCGAGGCAGGTGAATGAGGCAGTAGCAGATGGGGCAGAGTTGTTTATGCTGTTAGCGACCTTGGAGGCTAAAGATAAACTGGTGATTTGCGATCTAGCCGTGGTGTGTGATTTTCCTGATGTGTTTCCGGAAGAAGTGAATGAATTGCCGCCAGAGCGTGAGGTTGAGTTCTCGATTGAGTTGGTACCTGGTACTAGGCCGATATCGATGGCTCCGTACCGTATGTCTGCTGTTGAGTTAACTGAATTGAAGAGTCAGTTGGAAGATCTGTTGGATAAGAAATTTATTCGTCCGAGTGTGTCACCGTGGGGTGCACCAGTGTTATTGGTTAAGAAGAAAGAAGGTACTATGAGGTTGTGTGTGGACTACAGGCAACTGAATAAAGTGACGATCAAGAATCGGTATCCTTTGCCGAGGATTGATGATTTGATGGATCAGTTGGTTGGTGCGAGTGTGTTCAGCAAAATAGATTTGAGATCGGGATATCATCAGATACGTGTGAAAACGGAGGATATTCAGAAGACTGCTTTCAGGACAAGGTATGGACATTATGAGTATTCTGTAATGCCTTTTGGTGTGACTAATGCGCCTGGAGTATTTATGGAGTATATGAATAGGATTTTCCATCCGTACCTAGACAAGTTTGTTGTGGTGTTTATTGATGACATTTTGGTGTATTCGAAATCTGAAGAAGAGCATGCTGAGCATTTGAGAGTGGTTTTAGGAGTTCTACGAGAAAAGAAGTTATTTGCTAAACTGTCTAAGTGTGAATTTTGGTTAGAAGAGGTTAGTTTTCTTGGTCATGTGATTTCAAGAGGTGGTGTTGCTGTTGATCCTTCTAAGATAGAAGCGGTATCTAAGTGGGAAGCTCCGAAGTCTGTTGCTGAGATTCGAAGTTTCCTTGGTTTGGCTGGTTATTATAGGAAGTTCATTGAAGGATTTTCTAAGTTGGCGTTACCGTTGACGATGTTGACTAGAAAGGGGCAAGCGTTTTTTTGGGACTCAAAATGTGAAGAAGGTTTCCAAGAGTTAAAGAGAAGGTTGACTACTGCTCCTATTTTGATATTACCGAGTTCGTCGGAACTATTTGAGGTTTACTGTGATGCTTCATTGTTGGGTTTGGGTGGTGTGTTGATGCAGAATAAGCAGGTTATAGGTTATGCTTCGAGACAACTGAGGGTTCATGAGAGGAACTATCCGACACACGATTTAGAGTTGGCAGCTGTGGTATTTGTTATGAAGTTATGGAGACATTACTTGTACGGGTCAAGATTTGAGGTTTTCAGTGACCATAAGAGTTTAAAGTATTTGTTTGATCAGAAAGAACTGAATATGAGACAGAGGAGATGGTTAGAATTTCTGAAGGATTATGACTTTGGTTTGAATTACCATCCGGGTAAAGCAAACGTAGTGGCTGATGCATTGAGTCGGAAATCATTGCATATGTCTATGTTAATGGTTAAGGAATTGGATTTAATTGAGCAGTTTAGAGACTTGAGTTTGGTGTGTGAGAGTACTCACAATAGTGTTAAATTGGGAATGTTGAAGTTAACAAGTGGTATTCTAGATGAGATTAGAGAAGGTCAGAAATCCGATGTGCTTTTGGTTGATAAGTTGACTCTAGTGAATCAAGGTCAAGGTGGTGAATTCAGAGTTGATGAGAACGGTGTTTTGAAATTTGGTAATCGGGTGTGTATTCCGGATGTTACCGAACTTAAGAAGAGTATTCTTGAGGAAGGACATCGTAGTGGTCTGAGTATTCATCCTGGGGCTACGAAGATGTATCATGATTTGAAAAAGTTATTTTGGTGGCCAGGAATGAAAAGGGAAATTGCGAGTTTTGTTTATTCTTGTTTGACTTGTCAGAAGTCAAAGATTGAGCATCAGAAGCCGTCTGGACTAATGCAACCGTTGGCTATTCCAGAGTGGAAGTGGGATAGTATCAGTATGGATTTTGTTTCTGGTTTACCGAGGACAAGTAAGAATTTTGAAGCTATTTGGATGATTGTTGATAGATTGACAAAATCGGCTCATTTCATTCCGATCAGAATGGATTATCCGTTAGAGAGATTAGCTGAGTTGTATATTGAGAGAATTGTAAGTTTGCATGGTATTCCATCGAGTATTGTTTCGGACAGAGATCCTAGATTTACATCGAAGTTCTGGGAAGGGTTGCAGAGGGCTTTGGGAACTAAGCTGAGATTGAGTTCTGCATATCATCCGCAGACTGATGGTCAGACTGAGAGGACGATTCAGTCACTAGAGGATCTTTTGAGGGCTTGTGTTTTGGAAAAAGGAGGTGCTTGGGATTGTTATTTACCTTTGATTGAGTTTACCTACAACAATAGTTTTCATTCGAGCATTGGTATGGCACCGTTTGAAGCTTTGTATGGTAGGAGATGTCAGACACCTTTATGTTGGTATGAGTCCGGTGAGAGTGTTGTGGTTGGACCGGAGATTGTTCAACAAACTACGGAAAAGATTAAAATGATTCAGGAGAAGATGAGGATTGCTCAGAGTCGTCAGAAGAGTTATCATGACAAGAGGAGGAAGTCACTTGAGTTCCAAGAGGGAGATCATGTGTTTCTTCGTGTTACTCCGATAACTGGGGTTGGTCGAGCTTTGAAGTCGAAGAAGTTGACACCTCGATTTATTGGTCCTTATCAGATTTTGGAGAGGATAGGGGAGGTAGCCTATCGTATCGCTTTACCGCCGTCACTTGCGAATTTGCATGAGGTTTTTCATGTGTCTCAGTTGAGGAGGTACATTCCTGATCCGTCGCATGTAGTCCAAGTAGATGATGTACAGGTGAGAGATAACCTGACTGTTGAAACATCACCTATGAGGATCGAGGATCGAGAGTGGAAGCAGTTGCGGGGTAAAGAGATTGTTTTGGTAAAGGTAGCTTGGGGAGGACCAGCAGGTGGCAATGTGACTTGGGAACTTGAGAGTCAGATGAAGGAGTCCTATCCAGAGTTATTCGCTTGAGGTATGTTTTCGAGGACGAAAACTCTTTTAGTGGGGGAGAGTTGTAACACCCCGATAAAAATAAGATAATTATTTAATTTAAGTTAATATTATATTTATTAATTTAATTAAATAATTGGAATTATTGGATTATTATTATTATTGGAATAATATATAAGTTGGAATAAGGAAAAGAGTTCCTTTTTTTGGTAAAAAGGGTTTTACGTGAAACAGAGAAGCGATTGAGAAAGTGGAGAAAGGGCAAGAGAAAGAGCAAGAGAGCAAAGGTTGAAGAAGGAAAATATTGGAGCTTAAGGATTGCCGGATTAACTCAGGTAAGGGGGGTTTATCGTCGTTTAATGGGTATTATAGATTAACATGTAATGGGTAGTGATAAACCGTTGAATTGACCCTAATTGGGATGTTGAATGCTGAAAAATTGTGTTGGATAAGTTGTGTAAAAACTATAATTGAATCTGTAATTGGATGGGTAGTGATTTCCCGAACGTATAGCTTTTTACGGAATTGGAATCGGAGGTCCGGAAGTCCTCCAACGGCGGAAAATGCGGAGAATTCTGCATTATGCTTCGTGTTAGCGCAGGAACAACTTTCTGTCTTGCGTTAACCGGTTAACCCAGAGTGTTAACCGGTTAACACTGTTAGGAATTGTGATGTATTGCTGTTTTGCTTGCGTTAACCGGTTAACCCAGGGCGTTAACCGGTTAACACTGTTGTGATTTGTGAAAATTGCTGTTCTGTCTGCGTTAACCGGTTAACCCAGGGCGTTAACCGGTTAACACTGTTGAGTTTTGCCAGAAAGCGTGTTCTGTGTTGCGTTAACCGGTTAACCCAGGACGTTAACCGGTTAACACTGTTGGAAAAGGTGAAAAATTAATATTTGAATAATGTGTGCATAATTGGTGTTTGGCCTATATTGGCGTATGATGTAATAGGGATTAATTCCCGCTGTTTTGAGCAGTATAGGTATTAGTAGAGTGTGCTAATACTGTGATTGAATTATTTGGCATGACATGATATGAGTATGTGATAAATATGTCGATGATGTGTGAAAATATGCATAATGTTGTGAATGTATATATTATGCATGTATTTGTGAATGGACTGTTTTATGGCTTAGAGTGTGAGCATATGTCCATTGTGGATTGTTGTTGATGGTTGTATGCTAGGTGATTTAGTATGCATATTGTGGCCTTTATGGTGGTAGCTAATTCCCATGGTGAGGAATTAGTGAGTTAGTCATTATGGACTGTTGTTGATGTTTGCATGCTAGGTGAATTAGCGTGCATAGAATGACCCTTGGGGGTGGTAGCTAATTCCCGTGGTGAGGAATTAGTGAGTGAGTCACTAGGTCTCAAATGAGTGGGACTAGTGGGCTTGGTAGCCGTGCCTGGATTTGGACGGTGAGGTGAACTATATGTTCACAAATAGTCGGTACCGCATGCATGGAGTCTCATTGCATAATATGTGTATGGCGTATAATATGAATGGATGTATTCCAATATTATACGTGTGTTTGTGTTGATATTGAGTATGAGTATGAGTTGTATTGGTATTGAGTATGATATTTGAATTGATGTGCCGTTACTGAATGTGTGATGTGATTAGGGTGATTAATGTGTTAAATTACTTAACATGACATGATATTTTATAATGTTTATTATATCGATTGAGGAACTCACCCTTACAACTATTTTTCAGGTAACGAGCAGTGATTGAGTAGGAGCTAGTGCTTGGAGTCTAGTGTAGTTCCTTAGTGGGTCATGCTCTGATAGATGTAACATCGGGACGGGATGTTTTACCTTGTTGAATATTTTTACATGGAATGTGTTACATGTTTTGAATGATCGATTTGATCTCTATCCGCCGCGTATTGTGCAATACTTTATGTTTTGAGTTAAATAATGAGCATGACTAAATATTATGGAGAATGGTGTGAAGTGATTGTGTGACACCCTTAATTGCATATTTACTCTGATTGATATATTGTTATTTAATTAAATATTTGGGGTATTTTAGAAGGGTGTTACAATGCTCATTTATTTAATCAAAATAAAACATTTGCATAATTCGCAACGGATAAAGTCTAACAACAATGCAAAACATGTAACACATTACATGTAAACTTGTTCAACAATCATCAATGAAAAACAAGTAAAACATCCCGTCCCGATGTTACATCTACCAGAGCATGACCCACTAAGGAACTACACTAGACTCCAAGGACTAGCTTCTACTCAATCACTGTTCGTTACCTGCAACATAGTTGTAAGGGTGAGTTCCTCAATCGATATAATAAGCATTATAAATTATCATGTAATGTTAAGTAAGTTAACACATTCAATCACCCTAATCAGATCACACAATCAGTAACGGCAATATAAACTCCAAAATCATGCTCAACACAATCACCAAAACAACACGTATAATATTGGAATACATCCATTCATATTATACGCCATACATACATACATTATGCAATGAGACTCCATGCATGCGGTACCGACTATTCGTGAACATATAGTTCAACCTCACCGATCAAATCCAGATACGGCTACCAAGCTCACTAGTCCCACTCATTTGAGACCTAGTGACTCACTCACTAATTCCTCACCATGGGAATTAGCTACCACCCAAGGGCTATGCTATGCACGCTAATCACCTAGCATGCAAACATCAACAACAATCCACAATCATTTACTCACTAATTCCTCACCATGGGAATTAGCTACCACCATAAAGGCCACAATATGCACGCTACATCACCTAGCAATGCAAACATCATCAACAACTCACAATGGACATATGCTCACACTCTAAGTCATAAACAGTCCATCCACAATTGCACACATAATAGATATATTCACAACATTATGCACACCATCATACATCATCAATACAATTATCACAGAATCATATTATGTCATGCCACATAATCAATCACAGTATTAGCACACTCTACTAATACCTATACTGTTCAAAACAACGGGAAATAATCCCTAATACGTCATACATCAGCTAAATTACATTACTCAGCTGAAACGACCAAACTACACAACAACAACTCAGAAAAATCACAATTCTGCCCATACGCGTATTGCCTAGTCTCATACGCGTATGGCCCATCTCCTGACCAAATCCCATACGCGTAACACCATCTCATACGCGTATGCTACGCGTACTACTTCCCCATACGCGTACCAACAGAGACCAAACCACGTTCAAAACATCATCTTCCTCATCCATACGCGTATTGCCTAGTGCCATACGCGTACCAGACCATCTCATACGTGTATTGCCTAGTGCCATACGCGTATGACCAGAAACCAAATTTCCAGATCTGCTATGGTTTTCTCTGCTACGAGATTCCTCAGATCCAACCTCCCACAATCCAATTTTACACAGTATTCGTTCATATCATCTAACACAAATCATACCCTGTTCGATTTCACAAATTCTAACATTATTACATCTAATTCTTACGAATTTCCTTCAATTAAAATCCAAATTTCGTTCATCCAAAAGTTCACAATTTCATCATGCATCATTCTAATCAGAGTCAAATCAATGGTTTATCACTAGCCATTACATGTTATCCCATAATACCCATTAAACGATGATAAACCCCCCTTACCTGAGTTAATCCGGCAATCCTTTAGCTTCGAGCTCTTCCTCTCTTCAACCCTTGTTCTCTGGCTCTTTGCCCTTTTCCACTTTTGAGTCGTTTCTCTGTTTTCACGTGAAAACCTCTTTTTACCAAATGGGACTCTTTTTACTGATTCCAAAATTATATTCCAATAATAATAATTCCAATAATAATAATCCAATTATTTAATTAAATTAATAAATATACTATTAACTTAATTTAAATAATTATCATATTTTTATCGGGGTGTTACACAGGGCATACAATTGGTACATCTTTGGAGGTCGTGTTCAAACTTAGGAAGGTTCTCAACCCCAAGAGTGTGATCAAACCAACATCACTAGCTAAAGATTATTTTGAATCCACAACTAACTAGATCGTCTGATGCTTTGTAGGTACCATACCTTTGCTATGACTATGTCATTCTTGAGGTCGTTAGAGGTAATGTTCTTCTGTTTGCCTCTTTTAATTTGGTTTGATTTGTTTGTGCTCAACAAATTATTCAGGTTCATTCGTTGATTTCATTTATTAATGTACAAGTTTTATAAAATCGTGAAGCCTTGTCTTGACTTGAACATTTTTTCAGATATTATTCAGGTCTTTTTTGAACTATGCAATGATTAAATGAACTTATTCTTTGTCTATATTAAATATTTCTTCCACATTAAATTTGGCTGCCTTAGTCCACTTGTTCGGTTTATTTTTCCTGAATTTATAATAATTGGTTACCGGTTCCATGAGAATAGAAAGTGATACAGGGAACCTTTGATTTGGAAGTATAATTCGGTCTGCATCCCAGTTATTTTTCATATAGAGTTTCATGCAGTTCTTTAGATTATATCACATAAATTTGTTAATTGATCTGTAGTACCTACACCTCCGATCAAAGGTGTGTCCAATGTCAGGCACATGTTGGTTCCTGACACTGACACATCCACATTCAATTGATTAATTTTTTCAAATTATTACTGGTGTTGACGTGTCACTATCGTGTCCCATGTCCTTATTGTATAGGTTAATTTATTAATTAGTGCGTAAAGAAAAGTTTGAAATCCATAATATGAAATTTCCAGTGCCTTGTTCTGGTCATTGTTATCCATGTGTGGTAGCTGTGTCTTTTATAGATATTGATGTACATCAACTTGAAAAATTGCATATTGTTTATAATTCATTTCAGATCCCAGTCATTTCCAACTATGACTACCAAAATCTTTTTATTATTACTTCAATGTGGTTACAATATGTAGGTAAAAAGTTATGCTGCATATTTTCTGATTTGTACTAATTTGCTGAAGTGGTTTTCCTTCAAATGTGGTTGTAGGGATTTGTCATTGTCTCAGCTTTACTCGATACAACATTGCTACAGTTCATTTAAAATTATCCATCTCCTTCTGCAATCTATAAGAAAAATTGCACGGTTGACTTAATATATCCTTGTTATGGTTTTATAGATAATCTTTCTCAATATTTGAATATGCAATTGTAAACTTGTCATGATCTGCGGGAGAATATCTAAGATACTATGTTCTTTTATTCACAATATTATTTTGAATTCATAACTTGATCGTCTAAGTTTTTGCAGGTACCACACCTTTTCCGTGTCATGCTATGTTCATGAGTATGATGAAACAGAAAGGAAATGGTAGGAAGTTTGGTTTGCTGTGATCGGTTCCATGAGATTTAGAAAGTGATACAGGGACGCCTTTGATCATGATCAACAAGCTGCTAGAGTGTTCAAGAACAGAAGCAGCCTGCGGTCTACCCTATTGGAAGCACCATCCCTTCTTCAACCCAACTACGAGTGGATGAGCGTCATTGACTCGGGCCTGCTGGAACATTGGAATTGGCAGAGGGTGAAAATGTTAGGTGACAACTGGTTCCTAGTGATTCGGTTAATCGAAGATGAAGCAAACAATGGAAATTGTGAGTTATTCTTCATCTATTTTAATGATGATTAAGAAACAAAAGATAGAGTTCTTAGATGATGAGATTCCTCACATGATCACATTATCGTCACCTCATCATACTTCCTTACCACTGCAGAAAACACGCTTACGGTTAATGGATGAAATTATTTAGCTTGGTGAGATGCGATTAGAACTGTTTCGTCTCATCAACAACACCCAAGAAGCCATCGATGCTGAAAGAATGAGGAAAATCGCAATCTTGATGTCATTTAGATAATAACTAACAACTTTTTATTCATTTCAATTGATCTGTTAGGTATGTTGTTTTATTTCCCCAATGTTATTTTGAATCTGTCCATCTGTTACTATTGTTGTGTCATGATGAGTAGGATCAAACTCCTTCAGGTAAAGTAACTAGATATAGAATGGAATTTAGTATGTGTGGTTAACTATGACTTCCTAACCGTATCTTATTCTTTTTCCTTTTTCACAGACTTGTTAGTCACTGTCAGTTTTACTTGATTGTCAGAGTCTTTGCAGGCAGGTAGCACAACCTTGGTATGCTCACATCATGAATATATCAAAATCAGTCTTAAAGTCATTACAGGTAATAATGTTCTTGTGTTTTCTCTTTTCATTTGGTTTTTACAATATATGCAAGGTGATTGTTTTGTTATAAATACTAAATACTGCACAAATGCTACTTTCCAAATACAATGAGCTGTTTCTGGCACTTACTTATTTTATAGATGTGTGGGTGGTATTGTGTTTTCATTTTGAAACGTACTTGTGGAGTCCCAACCCCAAACTGTATTAGGTTTTTCCTGAGGAGAGTGACTAGTCCTACAAGAAGGTTTGATGATTTTCTCACTTCACTGTGACACCACACCACTATACTAAACCTGTTATCTCTATTTGTTATAGAATGATTGCTGTTAAATAGTATGCTTTTTGTTTAGGAAAATCTTGTACTTAAGGTTAACCTTTTCAACCGTCTTCCATGTATTACTAATAGATAGCTGATTCATCATGCTGTGTCATAATTTAATTAATTCTCTGTATTTATTCCACTTTCTATTATTCTCATATCCAACATTATTTGCTTGGCCACATTGATAAGCCCTTTGCTTTAAACCTCAATATTTATAAGACCAACGGTTGATATTTGTAAATATAATATTAAGAATATTTGTATATCGAATAGTCCCACATCGATTATATAATGTAATTAGTTATAATCTTTCTATATAAAATAAAGTCTCCGTAGTGCTTTTCAAGACACACGGTATATTCAAATATCTCTTAGTCTCCTAATTCAACATGGTATCAGAGCTTGCTAAGAGACAATTCTTTCTTCGTCGTACTTTACCCGGTTGATCCATTGTCTTCCGGTGAGAGACCTGTGTAACCTACACACCATGTACTTTACCCGGTTGATCCACTGTCTTCCGGTAAGAGACCTATGTAACCTACACACCATATTCGATGACTCCCCCTGAGCAACAAATCCAGGTGGTATCAAAACTATTAGAACTTAGATTCTACTGCTTCAGTAGCACACACTGGTAATTCATCTGCTTGTCTGTCTCAATCATCTTCTCTTGGATCTTGGATCCTTGATTCTGGTGCGTCTGATCATGTTACCGGTAATAAAAATCTTTTCTCTTCCCTCTCTACATCCGGTTTCTTACCTACTATAACTTCTGCCAATGGTTCTCAAACCCGTCCTTGATTCTGGTGCGTCTGATCATGTTACCGGTAATAAAAATCTTTTCTCTTCCCTCTCTACATCCGGTTTCTTACCTACTATAACTTCTGCCAATGGTTCTCAAACCCGATTCGAAGGGATTGGTACTATTCAAATTCTACCTTCTCTCTCGGTTACTTTTGTCCTCTATGTACCTAATTGTTATTGGAAAAAATTGATAAAAGCTGTTGTATTTTATTCGTCATCCTTAGGCTGGTTTGTATAGTGAAGATACAATTATTACAATTTATTTTTTCCTTAATTGAGAATAAAGAAAAATAAAGGTAGTATTAAAGACAATAATAAAATCAAAAATAATATATTTTCCAACACCCCCTTCAAGTTGGTGCATAGATATCTATCATGCCCAACTTGTCTATCAAATACTCAAAAGTAGGCCTTGCCAAACTTTTGGTCAGGATATCCGCAGTTTGTTGACTTGAAGTCACGAAAGATAGACATATGATTCCCGCATCTAACTTCTCCTTTATGAAGTGTCGATTAATCTCGATATGATTGGTTCTGTCATGTTGAACTGAATTATGAGCTATGTTAATAGCAACTTTACTGTTAGAGTACAATTTCAATGGAAGCTCAATTTTCATCTTAATTTCTTCTAGGACTCTAAGGATCCATAATCCTTCACAAATACCTTGAGACATAGCTCTAAACTCGGCCTCTCCACTATTCCTTGCTACAACTCCTTGTTTCTTACTCCTCCATGTCACAAGATTACCCCAAACATAGGTACAATATCCAGATGTTGATCTTCTATCTGTGACTGAACCTGCTCAATCGGCATCGGTGAAGATAGACACATTTTTTCACTAGTCTTCTTAAAAAATAATCCTTCTCCATGAGATTTAGAAAGTGATGTAGGGACGCCTTTGATCATGCTCAACAAGTTGCTAGAGTGTTCAAGAACAGAAGCAACCTACAGTTTACCGTATTGGAAGCACCATCCGTTCTTCAACCCAACTATGAGTGGATGAGTGTCATTGACTCGAGGGCCTGTTGGAACATTGGAAATGGGCAGAGGGTGAAAATGTTGGGTGACAAGTGGTTCCTGGGTCAGGCTGAGTTTGAAGTGTGGAGTCATGCCTCAACCCTAGTGATTCGATTAATCGAAGATGAAGCAAACAATGGAAATTGTGAGTTATTCTTCATCTATTTTAATGTTGATTAAGAAACAAAAGATAGAGTTCTTAGATGATGAGATTCCTCACATGATCACACTATCGTCACCTCATCATACTCCCTCACCACTGCAGAAAACCCGCTTACTGTTAATGAATGAAATTATTGAGCTTGGTGAGATGTGGTTAGAACTGTTTCGTCTCATTAACAACACCCAAGAAGCCATCGATGCTGAAAGAACGAGGAAAATCGTAATCTTGATGTCATTTAGATAGTAACTAACAACTTTTTATTCATTTCAAATTGATTTTGTTAGGTACGTTGTTTTATTTATCCAATGTTATTTTGAATCTATGCTTATGTCATGATGAGTAGGATGAAACTCCTTCTTCAGGTATTGTATCTGTGTTTTTGCACTTACTGTGTGATCTAACAATCAAATTATTTGTCCCACTCATTTCTTACATACGATAATCAGGTTGCAGTTTAGGTCCTATACAATGCATTCATACAAAGTAACTTGAAATAGAAAGACATTTAGTATGTTGTTCTTTTTCCTTTTTCACAGACTTCCCATAAAGGTTAGTGTCACTCTTTTATGCTTATAATTCCATCATGTCTTGCTAATTTTTTTACTCTAAAATGCTACTCTTAGTGTCTGTTCATGTCACAAGTCTTACTATATTGTCAGAGTCTTTGCAGGCAGGTACCACAACCTTGTTATGCTCGTGTCATGAATATATTAAAATCAACCTTGAGGTCCTTATGAGGTAATGTTCTTCTGTTTTCCTCTTTCCAATTTGTTTTTACTATATATATACAAGGGGATTGTTTTGTTATAAATACTGCACAAATATTATGGCGAAATGCTACTTTCCGAATACAGTGAGTGGTTGAGTTCTGCAGTTTATTTTGAGCTATTTCTGACACTTTCTTTGATTATACTGGTGTTAGTGGTATTGTGTTTTCATTTTGAAATGTAATTCTGGAGTCCCAACACCAAACCGTATTAGATTTTTCTTGACAGAGAGTGGTTAGTGCTACCAAGGTTTCATGATTTGCTCACTTTACTGTGACATGTCATCACTATACTAAAGCTGCTTTGGGGATAAGGATGCTTGACCAAGTGTATGTTAACTCATTGCTATCTTTATTTGTTATAGATTGATGAACTATTTATGAAATATTCATAGCTAGGGTGTGGTACCTACAATGTCTCCAATGATCAAATTAATAATGGATTCAAAATAATGTTGAGAAATAAAACAAAACCAGGTACCACACCCTTGCTATGAATATTTCATAAATAGATCAAAAACAGTCTTAAGGTCATCAGAGATGATGTTCTTATGTTTGCCTCTTTTGATTTGGTTTGATTTGTTTGTGCTCAACATATTATTCAGGTTCATTCGTTCATTTCATTTTTTGAATTAATATGTACAATTTTTATAAAAATGTGAAGCCTTTTTTTGATTTGAACATTTTCTCACTCGTCTTAATGACTTTTTGTTGGCTTTCTTGTATTGAGCTTATTTACTTTTTATTGAATTAGGAGAGACTAAGAGACATTTAGGTTAAATCGTGTGTTTTAAAAGCACTACGGAGTCTTTATTATATAGAGAGAGATTATAACTAATTACATGATATAGTCGATGTGGGACTATTCTATATACAAATATTCTAACACTATGTATTTACAAATATCAACACTCCCCCTCAAGCTTGAGCATATAAGTCAAATGCGCCAAGCTTGTTACATATATAATTAGTTCGGGGACTTCTCAGAGATTTTGTAAACACGTCTGTCAATTGATCATTAGAATTGACAAAGCTTGTGACGATGTCACCTGACTCAATCTTCTCTCTAACAAAGTGACAGACTATCTCAATATGTTTGGTCCTCTCATGGAAGACTGGATTTGAAGCAATGTGCAATGCAACTTGATTATCACAAATAAGTGTCATTGGTCTTGCTTCTTCAATTTGAAGTTCCTTGAGCAACTGTTTTAACCAAATAAGTTCACATGTTGCCATTGCCATGGCCCTATACTCTGCCTCGACGCTTGATCTTGCAACTACGTTTTGTTTCTTACTTTTTCAGGATATAAGGTTTCCTCCAACAAGTACACAATACCCAGAGGTGGATCGTCTATCAATAGGTGACCCTGCCCAATCAGTATCAGAGTATCCAATTATCTGAGTATGTCCTTTATCTTCATACACTAAACCTTTTCCTGGAGCACATTTGATGTATTTCAGAATCCGGATAACAACATCCATGTGTTCCTGACAAGGGGAATTTAAGAACTAACTTACCACACTAACCGCAAAAGAAATGTCTGAACGTGTGACTGTGATATAATTCAACTTTCCAACCAATCTTCTATACCTTCCTGAGTCAGATAGAGGCTCCCCCTGATTGGGTAGTAGTTTGGCACTTGGATCCATATGAGTATCAGCTGGTTTGGCATTCAACAAACCTGTTTCTTCCAAAATATCCATAGCATATTTCCGCTGAGAAATCACCAAACAATCTTTAGATTGGGCTACCTCAATACCCAAGAAATAGCGGAGTTTACCAAGGTCTTTTGTCTGAAATTGATTCGAGAGATGTTATTTTAACTGGAGTATACCCTGCTGATCACTACCAGTTATGACAATATCATCTACGTACACAATAAGATAAATACACCCTTGGGCTGAGTGACGATAAAAAACAGAATGGTCAACTTCACTATGGACCATACCAAACTGTTGTACTACAACGCTGAATCTGCCGAACCAAGCTCTCGGAGATTGCTTAAGACCATAAAGAGACCTGTGTAACCTACACACCATATTCAATGACTCCCCTTGAGCAACAAATCCAGGTTGTTGCTCCATATATACTTCCTCTTCAAGATCACCATGTAAAAAAAGCATTTTTGATGTCAAGTTGATGAAAAGGCCAATGCCGAATGGCTGCAATGGCTAGAAGAAGTCTAACAGATGCCATCTTGGCTACAGACAAGAAGGTATCACTATAATCCAATCCAAAAATCTGAGTGTATCATTTGGCTACCAAGCGAGCTTTAAATCGATCAATCTTATCATCTGGACCAACCTTCACTGTATAAAGCCAACGAAAACCTACTAAAGATTTCCCAAGGGGTAGAGGAACCAGTTCCCCGGTACCACTGCTTTGAAGAGCACATATTTCATCAATCATTGCTTGCCTCCACTCAGGGTGAGATAATGATTCACCTGGAGTTTTAGGAATAGAAACAGAAGACAAAGAAGACAAACAAGTATATTGCAAAGGGGAAAGACGATGATAACATAAATCAATATAATGTGGAGACGGATTTCGTGTTTGACGTATACCTTTTCGAAGGGCAATCGGAAGATCGGACTCAGGTTGCAGGATCGGATCCGATGATGGTGGAGGCGTCGGAGGAGAGTCTGCAATGACCTCAGGGACAAGTATGACCTCAGGGACGGGGATGACAGACGTTGGGCGACGACGCTGATATGTTTGAAGTGGTCGAGAAGTAGGGGGTCAGGAGCCATAAACTGGTGGGGGATAATGGTAGGCGGGACATTAATAACTTCCGGAAAAGGTGTGGGAGTACTTTCTTGAAGAGGTTCCGGAGATACTAGGTTGGACCCGAAATATGCAACAGACTCGAAGAAGGTAACATCGGCCGATATGAGGTATCGTTGTAGAGTATGAGAATAACAATGATAACCCTTTTGGGAACGATGATAACCAAGAAATACACACTTTAGTGATCGAGCTGCTAGTTTATCAAGACCAAGGGAGAGACTGCGTACAAAATACGTTGACCCAAATACTCGAGGAGGAATTGGGTGGAGAGGAGAATTTGGAAATAGGATTGAATGAGGGATTTTATTATTAAGGACAAATGAGGGCATGCGATTTATGAGGTAACATGCCGTGAGCACCGCATCCCCTCCAAAGCGGAGAGGAACATTACTATGGATAAGTAGGGTCCGAGTGGTTTCTACAAGATGCCGATTTTTACGTTCGGCTACCCTGTTTTGTTGGGGTGTATGAGGGCAAGATGTTTGGTGCAGAATACCATTGGATGACATAAAAGTTTGAAACTGTTGGGATAAATATTCACGTCCATTGTCACTTCTTAAGGTACGAATAGACAAACCAAATTGGGTTCTTATTTCTCGATAAAATTGTTCAAAAATAGAAAATAATTCAGATTTGTTCTTCATTAAAAATAGCCATGTGCAACGTGAATAATCATCAATAAAAGTTACAAAATATCTAGACTCAAAAGTCGACACGGTACGCGAGGGACCCCAAACATCAGAGTGAACTAAAGCAAAAGGGGACGCAGCCCGTTTATTGACTCGATCAGGAAAGTCACCACGAGTATGTTTCCCTAACTGACAAGACTCACAGTGTAAAGTGGACAATTTAGATAGACTAGGCATCAACTTTTGTAACTTGGGAAGACCTGGATGACCTAACTGCGCATGTATAATAAGTGGAGAATCTGTGGTGGAGCATGTGGTAGATGACATAAAGAAGTAGTAGAGGCCTTGAGACTCACATCCGACACCAATCGTCTGTCCCGAACTCCGATCCTGCAGAGTAACATTACTATTAGTAAAGGTTGTAGAACCATTTAGAGAAAGAGTTAAACGACTGACTGATAGTAAATTAAATGAGCAATTAGGTACATATAGAACAGAAGTCACAGAGAGAGATGGTAAAATTTGAACAGTACCAATCCCTTGGGATCGGGTTTGAGAACCATTTGCGGAAGTTATACTCGGTAAGAAACCAGAGGTAGCGAGGGAAGAAAAAAGACCTTTATTACCGGTAACATGATCAGACGCACCAGAATCAAGGACCCAATGACCAATAAGAGATGATTGAGAGAAGCAAACAGATGGATTACCAGCGTGTGCAACCGAAGCTGTGGAACCAGAGGTCTGATTATTCTGAAAGCACTTGAGAAAATCCTTGTAGCTTGGCGTAGGGCTCTGAAGAGAAGGTAAAGTTTGCATAGTATCTGGATTATCAATTTGAGCTGCATTTACCTAGCGTGGAGGTCTGCCATGTAACTTCCAGCAACGGTCGATAGTATGTCCAAACCGGTTACAATGGTCACACTTGGGACGAGGTTTGGAGTTGGATGACCCTCCTCGTAGGCGATTCTGATTGTTGCCAAGAGATACAAGGGCAACAGTGTCACCTGGTGTCGGAGCAACAATAAATGGAGGGGAAACCGGACCAAATGCATGAGGTGTAACCAAGCGCAACAGTTGTTCACTAACTGCATCATAGTTAGGAACAATAGTACCTGATAAAATCTGATTACGAACGGACTCGAGTTCTGTTGGTAGTCCCTTAAGTTCCATGACCATGAAAAATTTACTCTGTTGTTCGGAATGAGCTGTTGCATCTTTTGCATAAGGCATGAGAGTTTCGTAACTCGCTTTCAAGGCATCAAGCTTACTCAGATAGGCTTGCATATCCATATTTTGCAACTTCAGTGTGTCGAATTTTAGGATGATGTTGTATAGACAATGAACGTCGTTGGAGAAGACTTTCTTAGCCTTTTTCCAAACCTCATTGCAAGTGGAGAAGGCTTGATACTACGCTTGGAGGTTAGGTGCGATGGAAAACCATAACACAGTACAAAGAGAGGCATCTATTTTCTTCCATTTAGCGAGTTTTGCGGCGACAACATCAACCAATTTTGTGGTTAGGTGATCTTCATATCCCTGACCATGAAACCACATATCGACAGCACAAGCCCATATGTTGTAGTTGGCTAATCCGGTTAGTTTTTCACATGGGATAAGCGGAACTTTAGTAAACGAGATGGAATCAACATCTCCCATGGCTTAAAGAAACTAAATTGGGGTTGTGGAGACCATATCTGTGAGCGATGAAGGGAGCCGAGTGGGGCGGCTGGGAAAAACGGCTGGATCGGGCGGTAAGGTGGAGTGATGACACGGTTTGCAAAAAAAATTATCACCGGAAGACAGTGGGTCAACCGGGTAAAGCATGGCGAAAAAGTTGTCTCTTAGTAGGCTCTAGATACCATATTGAATTATGAAAGACTAAGAGACATTTAGGTTCAACCGTGTGTTTTAAAAGCACTATGGAGACTTTATTATATATAGAGAGATTACAACTAATTACATGATATAGTCGATATGGGACTATTCTATATACAAATATTCTAACACTGTATTTACAAATATCAACACTTTTCAATGCTTACACTGTTAATGTTTTGTAGATTTTGTAGGAGGAAAACTTGGAAGAGGTCATTGCACTTACTGTGATATAACTGTTAATTTGTTTGTCTCACACATATCTTTCAGATGCAAAGGATAATACTGACATTATGAATTTTGTTACAGGCCCCACCCAGGGAGCAAGCGTATGTGACATTTTCATTGTATTAGATTGTGTTGATCCTACTATTGCTAGCAATTTAAGGCATCCCATGATGCACCATTTTGCAGGGATAGGTTTTTTTCGGACTTACCCTTACGTTTTCTTCAATGCAATGATTAAATGAACTTGTTCTTTGTCTAATTTCAGTATTTCTTCCATATTAAATTTAGCTGCCTTACTCACTTGTTCAGGTCATTTTTGCTGATTTTATGGTAATCTGTGATCGGTTCCATGAGATATAGAAAGTGATGCAGGTCACCTTTGATTTGGAAGCATAATTCGGTCTGCATCCCAGCTCTTTCTCTTTCTCGTATTGAGTTTCATTCTAGTAGATGGAAAGTGTTACCATTGAGTTTCATTCTAGTAGATGGAAAGTGTTACCATTTTTTCAAATTGTTTAGGTCGAATGCCAGTAATTTCCAATGTAAATTGTTTTTAATTCAAGTCAGATCCCAGTAATTTCCAATGTCCTTAGGTCGAATTCTTGTTGGTTTAGTTACTAGCCATGATGGTAACATCAGATTCTATGCATTTGAAGATGTTGTTCTTTCTATTAACAAATGTTAATATGTTAGTTTTATTATGGCGTGGGTAGGAATAGAACCATCAACCTCAACTCTCTCACTCCATCATCAAACCACCAAGCCAAGTTTATATCTCTCTATATAATGATATGGTTTAGTTTTGTCTTAGCATTTAGGAGCTTTAATCTACATTCTAATATACATAATTTATGGAGATATATTATTTTATTTCTATATTGGTGGAGCTGTAGAGGTAGTAACTGCACAAACTCTCGGTACTTAAATGAGTTATTGATAATTTCATACTACACAAACTCTCGGTACTTAAATGAGTTATTGATAATTTCATACTGCCCAAACCCTCGGTACTTAAATGAGTCATTGATAATTTCATATCTGACCATATGAATTTGTTGAGGAACTTTACAGTTACTGAATATGATTCCATTTTGTATGACTTCCAAAATCATATTTTCTGATTTGTACAAATTTGCTTTAGTGATTTTTCTTCAATGAAGTTACATCATGGCTATAGTTCATTTAAAATTAGCCATCTTCTTCTTGTGTCGTCTATAAGAAAAATTGCACGGTTGACTTAATATATCCTTGTTATGGTTTTATGGACAATCTTTCTCAATTATTATTATTTGATTGTGCAATTGTGAAGTTGTTATGATCTGCTTGTGATTAGTATGTTCTTTTATTTACCAAAATTTATTTTGAATTCATAACTAACTTGATCGTCGGAGTTTTTGCAGGTACCACACCTTTGGTGTGTCATGTTATGCTCATGAGTATGATGAAACAGAAAGGAAATGCAACATCTTAAAAGCATGGTAGGAAGTTTACCTTTGATTTGAGTTGCTGGCCATGCTTAACAGTCCGGTCTTCAACCGAGCTGAGTGAATGAGATTCATTGACATGGGCAGAGGCTGAAAACTTTGGGTGTCAGGCTGTGTTTAAAGTGGGGAGTCATGCCTCAAATATAAATTCTGGTGTCCCTAGTGAAAGTTGAAGCAAAACATTGGAAATTTGAGTTGTTCTTCATAATGCCTATTAAGCTCAGGAGATCTTGCAAAAGAAATGGGAACTACTCATTGGATGTGTTGGGAGAAGGTGTGTAGAGAAAATAAAAGGCGGGGAGGGGACTGGGTATATAAAATTTGAGAGCTTTCAACTTAGCTTTGGTTTGGTACTGGCTCTTGAGGTTGCATGTAGAAAAACTAACTCAGTTTTTGAAAACCAGAATTTCATGTATATGAACCCAACATATTATTCAAACAAGTTTATTTGACAGTAATATATAGGACAATTATTGCCCTTTTGTAATTTGTACAAGTAAAGTGTAAACTTTGAATTTTGTTTGAAGTCGTGATTTCCGTTTTTGATTTGGTTCTCACAATATAGATAATGCATTCATAGAAAGTAAGTCACTTTAACTTATTGGTATCTTCCAAAGGTAACTAGAAATAGGATGTTTGGTTTTGTAGGACTTTCTAACTGTATCTTGTTCTTTTTCCTCCTTCAAAAGACTTCCCATAAAGGTCAATGCCACTCTTTTATGCTTATAACATCATGCGTTTTTATAATTCCGTCGTTTTGTAGGAAGGTATGTACGCTCTTATCATGAATAGATCAAAATGAGTCTTGAGGTCATTACAGGTAATGTTCTTCTATTGCCTCTTTTCATTTGGTTTTTAGAATGTATGTTAAGTGATTGTTTTGTTACAAATAGTAAATACTACACAAATCTATAATAAATATTGGTTGTTTCTGGCACTTTCTTTTTTATATTATTCGGGTAAGGGTTGTATTGTGTTTTGATTTCACTGTTTCTTTTGGTCATATTTGATAGGGAGAGCCAACAGTTGAGGTTACAAATGAAGGTGTTGATGCTGCAGGGCATACAATTGGTTTATCTTTAGAGGTCATGTTCCAACTTAGGAAGGTTCTCAACCCCAAAAGTGTGATCAAACCAACATCACTAGCTAAAGATTATTTTGAATCCATAACTAACTTGATCGTCCGATACTTTGTAGGTACCTTGCTATGATCATGTCAGTCTTGAGGTCCTTAGAGGTAATGTTCTTATGTTTGCCTCTTTTAATTTGGTTTGATTTGTTTGTGCTCAACAAATTATTCAGGTTCATTCATTGATTTCATTTATTAATATGTACAAGTTTTATAAAAACGTGAAGCCTTTTCTTGACTTGAACATTTTTTCAGATATTATTCAGGTTTTTTTTGAACTATGCAATGATTAAATGAACTTGTTCTTTGTCTACTTTCAATATTTCTTCCATATTAAATTTGGCTGCCTTACTTCACTTGTTCAGTTAATTTTTCTGAATTAATAGTAATTTGTGACCTGTTCCATGAAATATAGAAAGTGATGCCGGGAACCTTGGATTTGGAAGCATAATTCGGTATGCACCCCAGCTATTTTTCATATAGAGTTTCATGCATTTCATTAGATTAAATCACATAAATTTGTTAATTAATCTGTAGAACCTACACCTCCGATCAAAGGTGTGTCCAATGTCAGACACATGTTGGTTTCTCTTTCTGACACTGACATATCCACATTCAATTTTTTTTTTAAAATTAATACTGGTGTTGACGTGTCATTCTCGTGTCCCATGCTCGTATTGTATAAAAAAGGTTGAAATCCATAATATGAAATTTCCAGTGCCTTGTTCTGGTCATTGTTATCCATATGTGGTAAATGTGTCTTTAATAGATATTGATGTACATCAACTTGAAAATTTGAATATTGTTTATAATTCATTTCAGATCCTAGTAATTTCCAACTATGACTATCAAAATCTTTTTATTGGGACTTTAGGTAAAAAGTCATCCTGCATATTTTTCTGATTTGTACAAATTTTGCTGAAGTGGTTTTCCTTTAAATGTGGTTTTCCTTCAAATCTTGTCCTCATACACCTTAACAAAATGGGGTAGCCAGACGTAAAAATATGCATCTTGTAGAAATCGCTTGGATCCTACTTCTCTATGGTAATGTTCCATTCTGGTTCTAGGGGAGTTATGCTTATATGGCATGTTACCTTATAAACCTCATGCCCTCATCTGTCCTTAACAACAATATCCCTCACTAAATTTTTTTGTTTCCTTATTCCCTCTTCACCCAATTCCTCCTCGTGCCTTCGAGTCTACAATATTTGTTCACAATCTCTCTCTTGGACTTGATGATTTATCAACTCGATTACTTAAGTGTGTCTTTCTTGGTTATCATCAATCACAAAAAGGTTATCGTTTCTATTCTCCTACTCTACAATGACAACTCATATCAACCGTTGTTACCTTGTTTGAGTTTGTTTCATATTTCGAGTCCAATCACGTAACTACGGAACCCCTTCAAGAAATTACTCCCAAAAAGATCTATTCTAGGTGAGGTCTTCGTGCTAACCAAATAGGTTCTTAGAATCACTGACCCTATTTGAGAATATTTCTATAATAACATACTAACCATTAGACGACAATACGCTCAAGAGGATTTACTCTATGTGAGATTTTCATGCCAACCAAACGAGATGTACATCCCAAAGGCCATCATTACACAACATCGATATAAATTTTAAGTTATTTAGACTCAGTTATAGAGCCATACTCAAAAGCGTGTGTAAGGTGAAGACGAATAGAAACCCCAACATTAAGACATTCAAATCATACAACTAATAAAACAAATATAAATAATTAGTGAGTTAAAGAACCAAACAACAATAAAATACGAAAGGACACAAAGATATGATGAGAAATAAGGATACATGAGGTTAATACTTTTGAAAAATTAACTATGCTAGGTTTGACTCTTTAAAGGTCCCTAGTGAAGTCGCTATCTGTTGTGGTCTAAAATATTCGAGACGTGCTCGAAAAAGAATGTAACCACCGTCAAAATTTATTTGAAAAGAGAAAACACTGGTAAAACCCTTAAAGAACAAAAAGTGATTATCACAACCAAATTTAGGTTCGGGAGTTGATCATGCGTAGAAAAGGTATTAGCACCCTACCACATTTGTTTAATAAAATAGAGACTCTAGTTAATTTTGTAAAAAAAATATTGTTAACCTTATTAAATCACATTTGTTTAATAAAATAGAGACTCTAATTAATTTTGTAAAAAAATATTGTTAACCTTATTAAATCGATTTTAACCTAATGTGCTTGACAAAATTTGATTCTTATTCCTACATATCTTTCGGTGCGATTGAGAATTCCAAACTATGTAGTTCTTGGGTAGAAAAATATTGCGTGTTGGTTGATTGTAAAGAAAAAATGTTTGATCGCACTAAGGCGGAAAGAAAGTTGTTTGATTGGTAGTGATTGTTTTTTTAGGAACAAGACAAGTGTTACAACCAGCAAGGGGTACGACTTGTGTTCGAAGACTTGGGGAAAAAACGGGTGTACGTTCAATTAATCTTAATCTAATTTTTATTTATAAAATGAAAGATTCAAATCAGTTGAGTTACATTCTCTTAAAGGAGGACACGCGTTCGAATAAGCATGTTTTACAACTTGTGTTCGAGCACTCGAAGATCAAAGAGATATACATCTAAGTAACCCTTTTTAATTATATAAAAGAATGAACTTGAAAAGAAAATTGTTAAAAAAAAATTGACAGGAAGACGACAGTCGAACAAACAAGTTATACAACTTGTATCTAAACATCCAAAAGTAAAAAAGAGGTATGTTTCATTAATCCCTTTTTAGTCCAATTTTAATTTATAAAAAGGATGAGATTCAAAATAATTAAGTTGTACGAAACTCGACCATCGAAATAGATGTATGATAATTATGTTAATTATGTTATCGATAAATTTATATTACTATAAATAACTTCTTGATGAAAAAATATATGAATATATATTTCTTTTATGTAATAAAAACATACTAATATATTTCAATAATAATAAGAATAAATCGTAAAAGTAAGTAATAATGTTTAACTATTATAAAAACTATATTTAATTTAATACATTAGTATGGGTGTTTATTTTAGCACAACCTTAATTAATCCGCGAGAATGATTAAGTAACCTTGCGCCCTAATCCGCCAAACATTACAAATACAACAAACAAACAAACAATGTTGTTTCAATCTTTCTAATAATCTTGTTTCTCAATCTTGGTCATTCTCAATCTTTCTGTCTTCTCAATTTTTCTGTGTTCTATTCTGAACAAACGACAATAACAACAACTTTGTTTCAACCTCTCATTTCTCTCTAATAATGTTTTTCTCAATCTTTGATGTGTTATGATGTGATGGACTCACCACATTCATCACCATGTTCTCAGATTTCATTTACTTCACCTCCAGCGGCGCCAAAACCTAATAAGAAACGAAAGATAGAATTTTTAGATGATGAGATTCCTCACATGATCACACTATCGTCACCTCAACATACTCCTTCACCACTGTAGTGAGATGCGGTTAGAACTGTTTCGTCTCATTAACAACACCCAAGAAGCCATCGATGCTGAAAGAACGAGGAAAATCGCAATCTTGATGTCATTTAGATAGTAACTAACAACTTTTTATTCATTTCAAATTGATTTTGTTAGATATGTTGTTTTATTTACCCAATGTTATTTTGAATCTATGCTTGTGTAATGAGTAGGATCAAAATCAATCATCGGGTAAGTAAAGGTAATGTATTTGTGTTTTCCGTTTTTGATTTGGTTCTTACAACATAGATAATGAATTCATAGAAAGTAAGTCACTTTAACTTGTTGGTATCTTCCAAAGGTAACTAGAAATACTATGTGTGATTCAGTAGGACTTTCTAACTGTATGTTGTTCTTTTTCCTTTTTCCCAGATTTCACATAAAGGTCAATGCCAGTCTTTTATGCTTATAACATCATATGTTGTTATAATTCCATATTTTTGTTTACTCTAAAATGTTACTCTTTTTATTTTCCAAAATTATTTTGAAGTGATAACTAACTTGTTCGTCCGAGTCTTTGTAGGAGGGTATATACTCTCTTGTCATGAATAGATCAAAATGAGTCTTGAGGTCATTACGGGTAATGTTTTTCTATTGCTTCTTTTCATTTGGTTCTTACTATATATGAAAAGTGATTGTTTTGTTATAAATAGTAAATACTGCACAAATATAGTGAGTGATTGAGTTCTGCAGTTTTGTTTTGAGCTATTTCTGGCACTTTCTTTTTTATATTATACTGGTAAGGGCTGTATTGTGTTTTGATTTTGAAATGTAATCATAGAGTACCGACACCAAACTGTATTATATTTTTCTTGAGCGCAGTAACTATTCCTACATGAAGGTTTGATGATTTACTGCCTTTACTCTGACACTGCACCACTATACTAAACCTGCTTGACCAAGTGCACATTAACTCATTGCTATCTCCATCTGTTATAGATTGTTGAACTATTTGCTTTAGTTAATTTCCATGGTAGATTGGTTGCTCTTGGATGGTTCTTGTTTAGGAAAATGTTGTCCTTAAGGTTAACCTTTTCAACCAACTTCTGTGTACTAATAAAGATAGTTGATTGATCATGTTCTGTCACGTGTCGAATTTGTATACCGTAATTTTCTGTCTAATATTCCATGAAAATTTTTCATGCTTTTTTCTCTCTTGCTCTACACCTGGTTTAGTTTATACCACTACTAGTTTGTTTGTATAACAAAAAGACCAACTTCAAATGTTCTGTCACAATTCAATTAATTCTCTGTATTTACCCCATGTATAATGAGGGATATCTGATGACCCTCGTTTTTTTGAATTTCCTTTTAATTTCTGAATTTATGTTAAATTGCTTTATTTTGTTTAATTCATAATAATTTCATTTTTAATCCAAAAAATATGGGACTTTCACCAAAAATCTTTAAATATTTTTCTCTTTCATTTTCTGAACTAAAATTATTTTTTGGATTAATTTTGATATTTTTCATGAATTAAATGTTTTTGTGCATATTTTTAATTATTTAAAAATACTTCTGACTTTTCAAAAATGATGAAATTTTTTGTCTATGGTCTTTTGACCTAGGATAAATCTCTTGGCCATTTATTTGGTGTTTTGAAGAGGTTTTAGGTTTTGACCAAATTAAATTGAATTTTAATGCATTTTTAATTTGATTTTTAATTGATTAAATGTGTAAAAATTATGTTGAGTCATTTATAGGAAACTTTACTTTATACCCCTACATTTATCCATGTACCCCTATATTTTATAAAAAGTACCAATTTTACCCTTATGTATTTTTAATTAATTTATTATTTTATTTTTAAATATTTTTAAAATTTTATTTTGCGTACCGGAAGAGTTTGCAAAAGAGTTCCGGTAGTATTTTTTAACTTTTTTTGTGTATCGGAAGACTTTGCAAAAGAGTTCTGGTACACAAAAATTGACTACCGGAACTCATTTGTAAAGTCTTCCGGTATAAAAAAAAATTAAAAAAATGCTTGAAAAATGAGTATCGGAACTCTTTTCCAAAGTCTTTCGGTACACAAAAATTGACTACCGGAACTCTTTTCCAAAGTCTTTCGGTACACAAAAATTAACTACCGGAACTCTTTTCCAAAGTCTTCCGGTATACAAAAAAAAATAGTAAAAAAATGTTTGAAAAATGAGTACCGGAACTCTTTTGCAAAGTCTTTCGGTACACAAAAATTGACTACCAGAACTCCTTTCCAAAGTCTTCCGGTATACAAAAAAATAGTAAAAAAATGCTTGAAAAATGACTACCGGAACTCTTTTGCAAAGTCTTCCGGTACACAAAAATTGACTTCCGGAACTCTTTTGCAAAGTCTTCTGATACAATTTTTTTTTTGAAAAAATACTTGAAAAATGACTACCGGAACTCTTTTGTAAAGTCTTCCGGTACACAAAAATTGACTACCGAAACTCTTTTGCCAAGTCTTCCAGTATACAAAAAAAATATTGAAAAAATGCTTGAAAAATGACTACCGGAACTCTTTTGTAAAGTCTTACGGTATACAATTTTTTTAAAAATAAAAACAAAATAATAAAATAATAAATTAGTTTAAAATATATAAGGATAAAATTGGTATTTTTATGAAATGTAGGGGTGTAGGGATAAATGTAGGGGTACGAGGTAAAATTTTCTCATTTTTATGGTCTTGTGATGTTTGACTATTTGTTTGGGCCTTGGTCAAGATTGATTTGACTTTTGTCTGATTTAGGGAATTTATGAAATGTACATTTCATCTCCCAAAATGAACGAATGCTTTTAATTTGATAAAATTCCTCCCATGACCAATTTGTGTTTCTCTCACTTCCCCTCCCCATTCATCTTCATCCCTATTCTTCCGTATTTCTTTCATTGTCCAATAAAATCTCTAATATCTAAAGGCTAATTGGTTCATCAATGACCGTGTGTTAGATGAACCAATACAAGTATGGATGAGATATGTTCATCCCTTTTGATCTTTTATTTTAGTGTGTGGTGTGTTTTAGGAGTTTGGTTCATTATACCAAATCTCTAACATGAATTAACACCTAAATTTCTATTGTTCAGCCTCAGATAGTTGTGACTTCTACATAAGTCCAATTATGATTGCTTAACATAGAGCTAAATTTGACCCTAAATGCATAGCATTCTAGTAAGTGAGATTGTAACTCTCTCATCCTTCATGGTATTGTGTGGAAACTTGACCTTTTTTCCTTCCTATGGAAGATGTCTTGGTTCAAGGATTCATGCTTGTGAATGGATGGTTAAGTGTTCTCCAAAGAATGACTTAATCAATTAAAAAGCAAAACACCACTAATACTTGACTAACATTTGACTAACTCTTATTAATATTGCTTTACTTTTCAAGTCATTTACTTTTTGCAATTTAATTTTTAGTCATTTATCATTCATTGCCACTTACATTTCATTAAACTTGTTTATCTTTATGCCATTTTCAATTTGCTCATTTGAGTCATATCTTGTGATTGTATATTTTTTTTGTGTATTTTGATTTTGTTGGTGGTCTTAGGACCTTAAAATACTTAATAAACAACGAAAACCCTAAAAAATGTTTGGTGGACTGTTGAGCTTGATCTGAACTTTTGGACTTAGAACTAGACAATATTCCTTATGCAAAAAGGACTTGGCCAATGTCAACATTCTGAGACCAAGTTATTATGAACTGAGCCTTCATCTGATGTAAGTCTTAGGATTTACTTGAAGTCATCTGCTACGTTGTCTTGGTGCTAAATGTTATTTTGATCGTGTATCTGATGGTTCTTCATCTGATACGTGAGAAGACAAAGAAGACTGCTAGCTATGGGATTTGCTTGCTTGGATGTGGCTATCTTTATTTGATGCCTTGACCTTCATGATGTTTGGATATTGCTAATTTCTTGATTGATTATTGCTTGATTCAAAGTCCAAAGAGAAAGTGGGTCTTCTATATGACATTCTTATTTGTTGGATTACATCCCATTGGTCAGATCTTTTCAACTCTTCACTTTTAATTTTACGCTTAGGATAGCCTCTTCATCTTCTCCCACTTCTTAAATTTTAAAATCTCTCCCCCTTTTCAAAAACTTTCTTTGCTTGTGATTTCAAACTTAGACCTTATTTCAAATTAGAAACTTTGGCCTTATACCATTGAATTTTCAAATTCTTTCTTAAATCAAACTTTTAAATAAATCTAATCATATTGACTTAAAATTTCAAAAGACAAAAAGTACCAACAACTTCATTCAAATTTTTGGCCCTTTGTGCCCTTCTCAATTAAACTTTTGTTAAAATCAATTCACTCATTTTAAAATTGTTACCACGAACTACGATATTTTGATCTCTCATTTTATGTTAGTACATAGGCACAAGTCAGAAGGTCTTGTCAAACAAAAAAATATAATTAATGAATTCTTTTCTCACCCCCACACTCTATTTCTTCTCAAACATCATTTATACCAAAAACACATACCCACATAAAAAGGGCTCCCTAGTAGTACATAGGACACTTTGGGTGCTAACACCTTCCCTATGTGTAACCACCCCCCTTACCTGTAATCTAGGGCATTTTATTAGTTTTCATTTGAAAACTTCTTATCTTTGGGTTTGGTTCGTACTTTTCCCTTTTCCATTGGAAACAATAAAAGCGCGGTGGCGATTCTGTTTTTATTGACGTTAAGCTTATCCATAGCTTGATGGTCATGAAATTACCGCTACAAAAACTAAAGGTCAAATTTGAATAAAAACGAATATCACTTACCCACACAAAGCGTTTAACATAACTTCATTAAAGGGATTGTTCGTAGAGCAAAGCATAACTACACTATTTTGCCTCGGGCATATAATAATCAGTTGTCAATGATTACTCAATAAACATTCATAATAATTAATAATATGTATTTAATTGATTTTTAAATGAATACACAAATTAATATATACTTACGCATGAAAAACAGGGTCAAATAGTATTCTTTGTTCTCTTCTATCAACCTGTCTTATAAGTAAAACTTGATATTGTTTGCTACCGCACCGCCATGAAGGCGAATGGAATTTGGATTTATGATAAAATAATTTATTAAACCCCTTTCAACATACATCTCATACAATTACTTGAAAGAGTCAAATGTTTATTGTTAAAGTACGAGAACATATGAATATAAATATAAATGGTCAACGTAAAAATTATATGTACGAGCACCACAATTGTAATATGGTAACATCTAGCCATTCACCCCCTTCAAAAAATCCTGAATAATAGACTTAGGAAGTACATAATATTGATTTGGAACATGACTTAATTGAATATTCTTATAGATATCTTGAAGACTCTCTACTATCATTTTTAGTCTCTGAATTTTATTTACTTGGTGTGGTGTGGTTTAAATATTGTCCTGGTGGGAAGAACAACTTTCTTTTATGCTTGTACCACCCATTACTTTCTCTTGAATGGCCACTGGTTCTACTTTGTTTGGTTGAGTAAACCCAATGAACTCAATCTCTGCATCTTAAAAAAACAAAAATACAATATAAAAATTAAAACGCAAAAAATAATAGCAACAACATACAACACAAATTTTTTAACTTATACTTATACCTCAATCACATCACGGTTACATTTCACGGATAACCTCTCATACTCCTCATCATTCGCCTTCTTTCGGTCCATCTAAGCCAACCTCTCTTGCTCCTTTTGGACATGCTCCCGCACCTGCTATAACAACCTCTCTTCCACCCTCCGCAACACCCTCTCCCACTCCTCTCTCTGCATCCTCCAACGTTCCTCCCGATTCCACTTCTCCCTTTCCTACTACTCCAGTTTATTGAGATCGTCCAAAAAAATCTCAAAGCTAGTGCCTCGTCCAAGACCATGAACATGCACAGGATGCTCCTCGGTTCAAATCGTTTCAACCAAGATGTCATGACGATCTTCTTGAACGAAAAGGACGGATTTGGATTGTAGAACCAATAAATCCTAAGCACTTATAAAATTTCATCTTTACCAAGTTGATTAAAATAAATAAATAATATTGTTGAAAAAAGAATCTACTTACATCGTTTCAGCCACTTCATATGTATCCTCTAATATGAACTCACTGCCTTTTCTTTGACGTGCCCTCTTCCATTTCTCATGGCGTGATGGTGGAGATAGAGTGTGATCAAGGCTTATAGAATCGTCCAACTCTAGTTCCCTTTGTTTTCTTTTTTCTTTAATCATCTTCTTTTCAAGTTTGTCACATCCTCCACAAGAATATCTATGTGGATAGACATTTCTAGATCTATTAAGCTTTCCTTTTTTGCTCCTAGACAAGAATTCAGGAATTGCTGCGAGACTTTACAAATTCCTCCCAACAATCCTGATCAGTAAATGAATACATCGCCTGTGGAGGCTTTTCTATACTTTTAGATGTTGTATGAGTGATATAATCAGGGGTGAGTTGTGTCTTAAAGCCCCTCTAACGGTCACCAACATATATAAGCATATTATTTTTCACCTTAGTATCATCTTTACTAACAACAAACACCTCATATGTTTACACAATATAACTTTTATTATTATTAAAGAAAAAATTAAATGATCATACATACTCGTAAAACAAATCATAAAATTCAATATAAATATGTAATATCAGTCCATAAGTTTTCTTTCAAATCATTGTCAAAATCATGCCAACTATCCAACAAAATACTCATTTTACTTCTACCTTGTAACGTAACGTAACCCGCAAAATCCTCCGCATGTTCACCATAAGCCTTGTTGGTTGCAACATCAACTCTAACCAGGTAGTGAATACATTTTTCGTGGGCTTTTTTCACCTTGGTATACATCGTATCACCTCTAGTTTTTCTTTTACATTTTGTATTTGTAGAGGTATTTTTATGAGTCGTGGAGGTTGAATTCATCGAGGCACCAACATATTTCGGGTGAGTCGTTGTAACACCTCAAAATTTTCCCTCCTCTTCTTGGGACTAGTTTAGCATTGCATTTCATATTTAGGGCATTAGGCATTTGCATATTGCATATCATGTGGAAATAAGAAGGTCATCCTCCTAAGTCTTTCTCAGAAGATAGAGAGGTTAAGGGATTCAAGCCTGAGGGTTTCTATAAATTGATCACCAACCATCTGAGGGTTTGTGCTTCAACTAGGGTTTCCTGATCCTTCGAGGAGGTTGAATATTATCTTGTGTGCAAGGATATGTCACTATCATCATGGTTATGTCATCTTCCAGGGTTTTGTTGTTCATGTTCAGATTCCTCTAGATTAGGGTTTTGACCTCTGGTCAACCCTAATCAGTGCCATTCTTTAAACCAGAGCTTCTCAAGGAGATGAGGTATTTGTTGATGGTGTAGATAAAATGATCATTATGAAGAGCTTATTGGATCTAGGGGTTCATTTCTGAGCCATTTCCTCAGGTGGTTGAGGCCCAAGTTCATCAGTGCGTATCCAGGTCAACTGAGGCCTATGCAGTCAACTGTACAGTCAACTAAAGGCTTAGAGGTGTGGGAAATGATTTGAGACATCCCATTCATGTTTAAACAAGGCCTATTCATCATGTCAAACCTTTATGTTGAAGAATTTGAAGCCAGATCAAAAGTTTCCAAAAATGGAAAGTGACCTGTAATTGAAAGTTTCCAAAAATGGAAAGTTTTTGGACCACATTCAACTTGACTTTCCAACATCAAAGAAGCTTCAAATGAAATTTTGGTCAACATGAAAGTTGAAGATCTTTCTCTCCTCTTTCCAAAAAGTCCAAGATCATGAGCATCTGATGAATGGTTGAGGAGATATGGCCAAATGATTGCAATGTGCACATGAAACTTCAACAAGCCATAACTTTTGACTAAAAACTCCAAATGAAGCCACTCTTTTTGCAAATTTCTTCTCATGACCTATATTTTCCAAATCAAGCATTGCATTGCATGAAAAAGGTTCACATAACCATGTGTTCATTCATATGCATTTTGGAGGGAAATTGGGGAATTTAAATTTGGTGCAAGCTACAAGCCTAATTCCAATCCCATTGTGTTCATTAGGTGATTTTGAGTGAAATTGGATCATTGCATGATACTGTTCACGTCCAAATTAAGCCATGCACCTTCATTTTTCATTTTTTGCAAAACACTCCAAATGTCCTTAATTATGATTAGTACATGTCTAATTGTGATTACAATGTCATTAGCAGATGGTATATAAGGCAAACCCTAACAGAATTTGGCATAATCACAAGTTCTAGATCTAGATCTCATTTTCCCTCCAAAATTCTCTCTCATTGGAATTCAAATTTTCTCCACACAAACACATAATTTCTTCATAGATCCATCATCTTCATGGAATTTGGAGCATGAATCAGTCATAATTCGTGGAAATTGAGCAAGGTTTGAAGCATGCCAAGCACATGAACATGTTAATGGAAAGTTCAGATTAAGCTAGATCCAGACCAATTCAAGTATCAATTCTCATTCAAAGCTTCAGTAGAGGTGCAAGGGAGAAGAATTGGAGCCAGTGGAAGTTTGGATACACTATTTTTCATCACTGCCATTCCAGGTTGGTGAAAATTCGAAGCTCTTAATTCTTGATTCTATTGCCATGTTTAGGTAGATCTCATCATGCTGAGAATTCTGATGGTTATAGAATTGAATTTGGTTGAGATTTGGTTGAGATATGTTAGTTTTAAGTTTGAACATGAAAAATGTTTCTGCTCGATTCGCCTTGTTCATGATGTTTTAGGCTTAGATGATGGTAGATTCATGATGTACGCAACGAGAGCTTTCCAACCATGTATAATACGTAAAATTCTGCAAAAAAAAATATATGTTGTTCATGAAGCCTCGTCGGACTTAATGAAGGAGACGGTGGTTTCCACCGTTCTCCACCGCGCATGAACAGTGCCTTAGATCTCTGGTTCAACGCTAGGTTTTTACTATTTGGACGCTTGCAATCGACGCGTCCTGCGTTCGATACCGTGCCAGAACATTGTAATTTCCACTTGTATTTTCCCTGGCCAAAGCAAACGCAGCGTTATGATTAGCTAGCGCACCTTGGACCTCCATGTTCACGCTTCGATTCCTGATTCCAGCGCTTTTTTCAAATTTTGTCAAACATTTTCTTTTCCCTCCATTTCTCATGCATTCATTCACATTATTTCATTTAATTTTCATGTTAATTCAAAAATTCATAACAAATTGAAAATAAGTCCAATTAATTCCAAATTCTTTCCTACATGATCATGTGAATGTCTATTATTTTGTGGTGTTGATTTTCTGATTTTATCATCTATGGATTTTTAGTTGTGGACTGTTATTTGAACATGTATGCAAATGTGACATGTTGTACCAATTCTTTTGTGAAATGCTCATACATTGGCCAATTGCTTTGGAATTTGGTGTGCTGATTCCTAACATGTTGCATGATTTTTGAGGCTTGGTTGTGCATTTTTATCATTTTTCATCTCTGTTTTAGGCACATGGATGCATGGGGTGACAATGTGTGTCACACATTTTGATGTGGATTTTGTTCATTTTCATTGACATGCCAATTAAGCTCTTATGATTCTAATTTTTTGCATGCTGCTGGTGTTTGATATGTTGAGCTTGTATATAAATTTTCATGATTATTGGATGTGTTTCTGATTTAATGTGCATTTTCTCATTGGAATGTCCAATTGTTGGTCACTTTGTATGCCATTGCCTTAGCATGATCATTAGATGGACTTGCTTTAGGATTTGAGTTTGGTCCTTTTTAGGACATGTTCTTACTTGATTAAATGAGCTTCATATTGAATATTGTTTGCTGTTTTGAATTTTTGATTTGTCTTTGACCCTAGCCTTGGTGCTAGTGGTTTGTACTCACCTTTTGAGTTTTGCATTTCAGGTTCAAGCTTCTAGTCCTAATGGTTTATGTTGATCTCATGACTTGAGATGCAAATTCTTTGTCCACTAACCTTTGTTGTGTGTAGGTTCATTGAGTGTGGTGGAATCCCTTGAATGCTTGCACATAGAGCATGACTTGTGTACATATAGAACCATTGTTGACTGTATATTTGATTTGTCTGAATGTGAATACTGATTTGTTTGACTTTCATACAGGTACCTTAGCTGCTTTAAGCTCATTATCTGAGCTTTGCTTTGCTTGTGGTTGGCATACCACCTAGGTAACCATTCTAACTCCATGTAGTCTGGAAGCCCTGTCGTTTCTGTTTGGCAGGCATTTGGCTGAAGTCCTCCTTAAGAGGCAATGACTGTGTTTGTTTATATTTGTGCCATGTATTTCAAGTCCTCCTAAGTGAAGAGGCAATTGGCAGATAGAAGGGACTAGCAGTCAGTCCCCTGCTAATCGTTTGAGTCATTCATTATGCTCGCACTACGTGCTAAGGCTCTTGAACCTAACCCAAGATCCTTGTATATAGAGTCAGTCAAGTGGAGTAAAGTCCCTCATTCTGGACTCCCACACCTTCATTGATTCAAGCTCACCGAGGCCCGGGTTAAGAGCTATGAGGTCTTACCCTCATTACCTTTTCATATGCTCACCCTGACGGTCAATGTCAGTGGTTAAGAGCTTCTTGATACCCTTCCAGTTGGCTTGTTTGTCGAGGTTGACATGACCCCTTGATTAAAGCCCAGCCTTGTATGAGCCGCTTGTTTGCATATAGTGTGTGATACCTGTTCACCTGTGATGTTTACTTGCTATTTATTTGCTGTTTCAACTTGCTTCCTGTGCGAGTTAGGTTCTGTTTAGATACCTCAACCTAGGTCTATTGTGGATTGCATGACAACTATTAGGCTAAAGTCAGTCTCCCTTTTAGTTTGTTATTTCCCGGTCTCTGGTTAGGAGAAATTTTCTCCCATGTTAAGGGGAACTACGTCGCCCTGATCCTCATACCAGATGAGGTACATAGGCAGGAGATCGTGCAAGGTCTCTCTGGGCGCCCTTTTTCTTTTTTTCAACCCTCTTTTGTTGTTTGTTTGGAGTCTGATGTAAGTCCAGCGATTGGCATTCGGTTTCCCGTTTGTTTGTTGTTTGTTTGGAGTCTGATGTAAGTCCAGCGATTGGCATTCGGTTTCCTGTGTGTTTGTTGTTTGTTTGGAGTCTGATGTAAGTCCAGCGATTGACATTCGGTTTCCTGTGTGTTTGTTGTTTGTTTGGAGTCCGATGTAAGTCCAGCGATTGGCATTCGGTTTCTTGTTTGCGTTTCTTCGTTCGGAGTCGGATGTAAGCCCAACGATTGGCATTCCGTTTCCTGTTGTGTGTTTGCTTTGACGTCTCAGCGTCTTCTTTCAGCGTTTTGTTTCGGCGTGCGTTAGCCGAACTACGAGTGTTCTGATTCTTTCTCTGGATAGGGAAAGATACGTAGGCATAGGATGCGATATCCTATCGAGCACATTTCCCATTTCCCCGAACTACGTCGACTCTGATGTTTGTTTTTGACAAACTACGTAGGCCCAGGATGCGACATCCTGCCGAGTCCCCTTCCTCCATCTTCTTCCGCCTGTCTTGTTATTCCAGTGTGTGTGCATTCTTTGAGCAGTTATTCAGCAACCTCATTCTATTCTTTCTGAGCGTGGATCCCGTCGAGTACGACGGACGTGAGGGGTGCTAATACCTTCCCCTTGCGTAACCGACTCCCGATCCTAGCAATCTCTGGTCGTAAGACCATTCCTTTCCCTTTTTCAGGTTTACTTCGAGCGTTTCCTTTCCCTCCTTTGGGATAAATAACGCACGGTGGCGGCTCTGTGTCTTTTCCTGCCGGTTGTTTTTCGCGTTGCGACAGCTGGCGACTCTACTGGGGACTTAGAAGTTGACCTCTTGCTGGTCCATCTTCCCTAAGCGAGTCAATCCTAGCGCTCTTTAGGATAGTTTTGGTTGCTTGTGCTGCTCTATTTATTGCATTTATGATTATTATACTGTGATTGTATATATTTGCATATATGTCTGCATGCATCATGTTATCATTATGCTGGATTCTGTACAGGTTGGTTCCTCTGATTTGGTGTGGGTGTTCTGAGTGGGGCTAAAACCCAGGCCCGAGTATACACCTAGGATTAGCGTGGTCTCACGTTCCTCACATGTTGGGTTGACATGATTGTTGCGACGTGACATACCACAAGCCGGACGAGGTTCTTCTGAGAGGGATCTTCCTTGTGGAGTTTCCACTATGGTTGAGTTTTATCTCTTTGGAGCTGTTGACTTCGGTGACCGTTCTTTCCCGGATCTTTGATTTAGATGATCTTATGAGAGCTGCAACGGCACACCCGAAAGGGAAAACCCGTTGAGTATCTTGTCCGATTGTCGAGACCATTATCCGCCTTAGGATGACCTTGTTAGAATTCACCTGTGAGGGGAGGGTTTGATTCTGGAAGATGCAGATTATTTTGGTGACTCTCTGATGGTGACTTTGGTTCAGTCGGATTTATGGATATTTATTTCTGAGATGTCGGAGTTCTGTCCGTGGTATTTATCAGTGGGGATCCGTTTATTTCAGGATTCCATGGGTTGGTACAGATGATCATGTTGTTATCAGATCAGTGGTTCTCCAGTGATGATGGTGGTATATCCTTCGATCCCGTTTATTTCGGAACGCCGAGTTGGATTTATGGTTACTCAGTACCTCAGATGGTTGTGATCAGTTCAGAGACCGAGATTCAGTACAGTTGATGTTCAGATGACTTGGAGGATGGCATAGTGCATTACATTCATACATCAGCATCATTCCCATTTGGCATTTATTTGCATCTAACTCATGTTTATCCATATGCAGGGTACATTCTTGATCGAGATCCTGGTTGAGAGGCATCCCTGTTCCAGATATGAGGACCGACTTGAAGGCTGATGTTGTTTATAGTTTCTTTGATCCTGAGATTCGTGGGTTGAAAAATATGATAGCATTGATCACGCCTGACCATGTGGGGATGTTCCGTGAGACTTATGGTGGTATTCTGAAGATGGTTTTCAGGCTTACAGATGAGGATAGGGACGCCATCCATACTTTTCTCCATTTTTATGATCCTGGTTTGAGATGTTTCGTTTTCCCGGATTACTTGTTGGGACCTTTGATGGAGGACTATGCCGGCATCCTGGGTATTCAGATCAAAAACCAGACTCCTTTCTATGCCACTAAGGAAGAACCTGATGTGGGTGAGATCTCTCGCGCTCTTTCTTTGATCCAGGAAGTGACTAAGGGAGGTTTGAAGGAGAAGGGAAAGTTTCCCGGTTTTCACTTGAGTTTCTTGGAGGCTAAAGCCAAGGAGCATGCTGTTTTGGGTAATTGGAGGGCCGTTTGTGCTTTGGTTGCTGTAAGCATCTATGGAATCATCTTGTTCCCTAATCAGAAAAACTTTGTAGACATTAATGCCATCCGGGAGTTCGCTCAGAGGAATCCCATTCCTACCTTGGTGGGGGATGTTTATTACTCCGTCCATAATCGGAACGAGAAGCGGCGTGGGGGATTGATCAAATGTTGTGCTCAACTTTTGTACAAATGGTTCGTGGGGTATTTGCCTACCAGAGGTGCCTTTGTTCTTCTTGACCATACTGTCAGCTGGGCAACCAAGTTGATGGGTTTGCGAGCCAAGGACATAGCTTGGACTCACATCGATGAGGCTGGACGTGATTTCATTTGCAGCTGTGGGAGTTTTCCTAATGTGCCTCTTATAGGAGTTCAAGGGTGTATCAGTTATAACCCGACGCTTCTTAAGAGACAAAGGGGATTTGCTATGGAGGTTCCTCCTCTCGAGTATGAGATTCAGGACTCTTGTTACTTCCCTGTTGAGAGTAACCGGTCAGCATTGGAGATAGTGTCTGAGGCATGGCGTAATATTCAGAGGAAAGGCAAGATTCCTTTTGGTAGAGCTAATAGTAGGTTTTTTCCTCTGTTTGATGATTGGCTCAGAAGGAGAGTGGAGCTCACTCGTCTACCATTTCCTGTGGGTGATCCTTGGTATTCGTTGATTGAGGAATCTCATTCTTCTGTCAGTATGGAAGAGTTCCTGGAGATGAAGAGGGAGAGAGATCAGCTGCATGCAGAGAAGACTGAGTTGGAGATGAGTGTTGTTAGGATTCAAATGGCTAATCAGGAAATCAAAGGGAAAATAGAAGACCAGGATAAGAGACATGCTCTTGTGGTGAAGCGCTTTGAGATAGACACCGCTTATTATCGCAGGGTCAGCCAAGCTTTGGAGTCATCTACAAAGGAGCACGACATTACCAAGGAGAAGTTGGCTCGAGCTTTGAAGGTCATTGAAGATGAGAAGAGAAGACAAATCCTTGTGAAGACTCAGAGGGAAGCTAGAGCCAAAGTCCTTACCACAGAATGGGAAGCGGAGAAAGCGAAGATTATTGCTGGAGAGATCACTATCTTGCTGAGAGGGATCATTATTTCCGTCAGATGAAGATTCACCAGAAGGAGATAGGAAGACTGCAGCAGGAGAACACTGAGCTCAGGTTTGCTGTGAAGTTTACCAGGATGGTTGATGATGCAGGGCCTTCTGTGGGACCTTCTTCAGATTAGACTTTTGTCGCAGTTGCTATCATGTGTTGGATTACCGTCAGGCCTGTTGACGGAATTCACTTGCTTGTATTTTCTTTCTGATTCTGGAGAATTGTAATTTGATTTGTATCAGCCTGATGTATGACTCTGGAAAGTATAGTGCATTTTTGATATGCAGTGGTTATTATCTTTCAGTGACTGATCTTCAAGATTTATTTGCTTTTTCTGCGCACTCACATAACACACACATGGTCGGGTGATATCTTTGCTAAGTCATAACTTTCTGCTCTGTATGGTGAAACCAAATGATTGATGTCAGATTGTTGCTGGCGAATTATTATCTGTCTCGATGAAACCAGGATCGAAAGACAGAGTGTTCCTCGTGTGGATAGACATTGCATTCATGCATGAATCATAATAACTTGTCTTCTATTTTGCAGGTGTCGGTTTCTAACGTGCTTGATTGTTTCAGGAATCATTGCTCGCGCACGTAGAATCATTCATTTGCACGTAGCACGTTCACACTGATATCCTACCAGGCGTAACAAAGCCAAGCTGATGGATCTACCCAACGCAGATATTCTCGAGCTGAAGGAGAAAATGAGTGAACTGATCAATGTTATGCAAGGGTTTGCCTTGGGGTAGAAAGCACTTGCTGAGAAAGTGGAGAAGCTCGAGCGGGCTTCAGCTGCCAACAACGGTAATAATCAGGAGGGTGTGTCCAACACTGGTCTGGGTGATTCAATGGATGGTGGTGATCCCAGAAAGAAGACAACTACTGCTGGCGTGGTTATCAACAATGGGGGTGGTTTTGGTGTTGCCGCAAGCGGTGGATTAGGTCCGGTGGGTAACAATCTGAAGGATAGTCTGTTTCCTCATTTCTTTGGGACCGGGGAGGATAGAGAAGAAGACCAGTTCTCCGTGCTGAATGAACAGTTTGGGCAATATGGTGTTCAACCACCAAACAAAGAAATTCAGGTGCTGGATGAGAAGATCAGGGCTCTAGAAAGCTACGCTACTCCGGGGGTGTAATACCCCAAAATTTACCCTTCATTTTTCCTGGAAGCATACGCCTTACACCTCATGCATGCATTCATTTTTAGGTCATTTAACATTAGATACATTGCATTTCATCATGTCAATCAGAATTAGATCCAAGAAACTTTATTTTAAAAAATAAAATAATAAATAAATAAATAAATAAACAAATAAATAAAAATAATAATAATAAATAAATAAATAAATAAAAGAAAAAATCTTAGACTTGGACCTCTCTCAAAAGCCCACTAAGCTACCAATATTAGGCTATAAATACTAGAGTTTCAGTGAAACAAGATGGATTTTCTATTCCTATTACCCTGAGGAAAAAGATAGTGAGAGAAGAGCTAACAGAGTTCAGAGCAGCCTCCAAACCCTGAAGGGAACTCAACTGCGCAGAATCACCTCTGCCTCACATAAACCCTAAAGATTGTTTTGTAAACCTCACGGGTGCAACTCAATTTCAATCAAGCTCTCCAATTAGGTTTGCCCTATATCCATCATCTTTATGCCTTTAATTTGAATGCTCTAAATGTATGAGGTATTATGGGTGAATTTGATACCCTTTTGATGCATGTTTTTTTTTGTGAATTTTAATGGCATGATTCATGTGGTTACATTTTGATTTGGGGGCAACCCTTGATTACCCTATTTTTTTGTCTCTAACCTGTTTGTTGAGTTTTTGTGAGGGCTCACATGACGTTTGCAGGGATAACTTGCGTGGTTTTCCACTTTATTTGTGGGATACCCCCTGGAGGTTTCATTCCGATTACCTGTACTGACTCACTTTCTTTGATGGTGTTTAGCTTGGAAGGATCCCTGGGTTTCCAATTCCTCTAACTGCTATTACTTCGGATCTTTATCCGCGTGGTACTTTTACATTTTTCCTGCATTTTACTGCTTTCCTAGCTGGAAGACCTCGATAGGAGGCAATGTTTTTGTGTGTTTTTTTTACCGGTTCCTTCGTTAAGGACTGCCTTTTTGCACGAGTTCACCAAACCCTAACCCTTCATTGATTTTTCTTCTCCTAAACACACGTTTACTCCTTCTACTACAGGTGAGTAAGTCTCCAAAGGTCGAGCATCCGGTAGATTGCGTAGTAACGTCGTTCGTCCAAAACCCACTCCATAACCCCGTAGTTTGTCGAACTACGGCTTGCTCTGATTCTCATTCCAGATGAGATACGTAGGCATAAGACGCGATGTCTTAGCGAGCACACATCCCCCCAACCCATAGGTCAGCCGAGCTACGAAGACTCTGATTCTCATATTCAGATGAGATACGTATGCAGTGGATGCGACATCCACGCGAGTCATTTTCACTTAACCCTTTTTTTTTGGTAAACAACACAAGATAAACTCACACCCTTTAGACAAGAACTACAAAAGTGGATCCCGTAGAGTACTACGGATACGTAGGGGTGCTAATACCTTCCCTTCGCATAATCGACTCCCGAACCCAAGATTTGGTTGCGAGACCCCGTCTTGTCCTTTCCTTTTTTAGGTTTACTTCGAGCGTTTCCTTTCCCTCCTTTGGGATGAATAACGCACAGTGGCGACTCTTCTGTCATTTTCTTTCGCCGGTTGTTTTTTCGCGCATTGTATTTTTTAGGTTGCTACAGCTGGCGACTCTGCTGGGGACACTAAGAAGTTGACCTCTTGCTGGTCCATCTTCCCTAAGCGAGTCCCTCCTAGCTTGAGTGATTTCTTGTTTATTGGGTGTTCATGCTTTTGTACATTTATTTGCTGACCTGCTTGCATGCATCTGTTGTATCTGTTGGATCTGTTTGTTTGTTTGTTGGGATGGGGTGTTCTATGAGAGATAAGCCCATTACCCAGGCTTGAGTGTACATACAGGTTTTAGAGTGGATAATCATGAGGCTTGCGTGGCGTGTTGCTACGTTAAGTCGTTCGTGAAGAACCACACCCAGACGAGGTTTCTTTTGGATATATTATGTCTTACGGGTGTTCCGTAACGGCAGGATGTTCCTCTAGAAATCGTCGACTCTGGTGACCATTTCCCGAGAACTCAGTCGAGGCCTCTCCTCCGAGACGTGATTATGTTAGCTCTGGTGGGCGCATTCTCGCTGCTCAATCCGAGGATCCCGAGACTGGGAACTTGCTATTAGGATGTCCTGTTGAGGGGAGTAAACTGAGGTCTTTTGTCCCGTAATAATACCAAACCTTCAGTGGTAAACGTATTATTCGCGACTGAAGGGCTGAAACTGACGAACTTCTGTTCTTAGAACCTACTAGTGAGGGGCGGGCTAAATTCAGGAAACCTTAACCTCCGACCAACCCGGTTTTTTGGAGCAGAGATCTGATCTTATATTATATTCTTCAGTGGGTTTTCTCTTCAGACAGTGCAACCTGACAGATGTTTAAGCAGATACAGCGATCCTGATTCCCATGCCACTGCACTGCATTCACATCATTTTGCATCACATCATTTTGCATTCATAATCATTTAACACATGTTTGTCCATTTCTGTGGGGTTTATATCTTCTACTTGATTCTAGTCGGAATTTTCTTGGTTCTCATCAACGACTTAGTCTTTTTTTTACATCGTTTATCTATTGAGAGACTGGAATCAAGGGGTAGAATACCTTTTGGAATTGATAAACATGTCATTGCATTTACATATTCATTTGCATATCTTGCATAACAGGTACCGCCACATTGTTCTCAGTTGTTTGGTATTCCACTACTAGGACAGCTGACTCAGGCATTCACCAATATGGTACCCGAAGGAATCAACGAAGAAGGTGGGGATAGTGATTGCGACATTGACAACTGGGTGCGTCCGAGGGTCCCGGGTGAAGTCATCAACAATTGGTCTTCTGAGGAGATTGTCCAAGTCACTTTTCTGAAGGAGTAATTTTCTTTGTTTATTCATGCTTGTCCAAGTCTTACGTTCCGCCAAGGGCGTAATGACTCATTGTAGGGCTCATCTATGTGACACTTGCATTTTTTATCATAAATAAAGGACGTCTTTTTGCATTCAAATATTTCGTTCCCTGTCTTTCTATTTTTGCAGTTTTTCAAAATAAAAAAAATGGCAATGTTTTGTTTAGTTTCCACTTTTTTCTTTCACACTCATAAGCACATACCGTCACTCATGCAGATGCACGTCACCGGATCCTATTGATAACGGTTCTGCTATGGCTCGCTTCGACTTTGAAAATCCAATCTTTCAAGCTGAAAAAGAGGGTGATGAAGACTGTGAACTCCCTGAAGAACTTGCCAGGTTCTTAAAACAGGAAGAAAGGGCCATTCAACTGTATCAAGAACCTACTGAAGTGATTAATCTCGGCACCAAGGATGCCAAGAGAGAAATCAAGATAGGGGCTGCTTTGGAAGACAATGTGAAGAAGGGGTTGATTGAATTGCTGCAAGAATATGTTGACATCTTCGCCTGGTCTTATCAGGACATGCCCGGGCTGGACACAGACATCGTGGTACACCGCTTGCCTCTCAAAGAAGGTTGTCCTCCGGTCAAGCAGAAGCTCAGAAGAACAAGACCAGAGATGGCTGTCAAGATAAAGGAAGAAGTGCAAAAGCAGTTGGATGCAGGGTTTCTAGCAATCACCAATTATCCGCCATGGGTTGCAAACATCGTCCCAGTACCTAAGAAGGATGGAAAGGTACGGATGTGTGTCGACTACCGGGATCTGAACAGAGCTAGCCCTAATGATGATTTCCCATTACCTCACATCGACGTTTTGGTGGATAATACAACTCAGTTCTTGGTATTCTCCTTCATGGATGGCTTTTCTGGCTATAACCAAATCAAGATGGCACCAGAGGACATGGAAAAGACAACTTTCATAACCCCATGGGGCACCTTCTGCTACAAGGTGATGCCGTTTGGTCTGAAAAATGCCGGAGCAACATATCAACGAGCTATGGTGACTCTGTTCCATGATATGATTCATCATGAAATCGAGGTTTATGTGGACGATATGATTGCCAAATCTCAGACAGAAGAAGAACATTTGGTGAATCTGCAGAAATTGTTTGAACGGTTAAGGAAATTCAAACTGAGACTTAATCCGAACAAGTGCACTTTCGGGGTGAGATCGGGAAAATTGCTGGGTTTTATTGTTAGCGGAAAAGGGATTGAGGTGGATCCGGCCAAAGTGAAAGCGATACAGGAAATGCCTGAGCCAAGAACAGAGAAACAAGTTCGTGGTTTCTTAGGGAGGTTGAACTACATTGCAAGGTTCATCTCTCACCTAACAGCCACGTGTGAGCCAATATTCAAATTGTTGAGAAAAGATCAGGCTATCAGATGGAATGATGATTGTCAAAGGGCGTTCGAGAAGATAAAAGAGTATTTGCAGAATCCTCCTATCCTTGTGCCTCCGGTCCCAGGGAGACCGCTGATTATGTACTTGACAGTACTTGACAATTCTATGGGTTGTGTTCTCGGTCAACACGACGAGACAAGTAGGAAAGAACATGCCATCTACTACTTGAGTAAGAAGTTCACAGATTGCGAGTCGAGATGCTCAATGCTTGAGAAGACATGTTATGCACTTGCATGGGCTGCTAAGCGATTGAGACAATATATGCTGTCTCACACAACCCTACTGATCTCCAAGATGGATCCAGTCAAATACATATTCGAGAAGCCAGCTCTCACCGGAAGGGTGGCTCGTTGGCAAATGGTACTGACAGAGTACGATATCCAGTATACATCCCAGAAAGCCATCAAAGGGAGTATTTTGTCAGACTATCTTGCTCAGCAGCCGATTGATGATTATGAGCCGATGAAGTTTGATTTTCCAGATGAAGACATCATGTTCCTCAAGATGAAAGATTGTGAAGAGCCAGTTGTTGAGGAGGGACCTGATCCAAATGAAAAGTGGACTTTAATGTTTGATGGGGCTGTCAACGCCAGAGGAAGTGGAATTGGTGCTGTCATTACAACTCCGAAAGGTGCCCATATGCCTTTCACCGCTCGTCTGACTTTCGAGTGCACAAATAATGAAGCTGAGTACGAGGCCTGTATCTTGGGTATTGAGCAAGCCATTGATCTGAGAATCAAGACTCTGGACATCTTCAGAGATTCAACTCTGGTGATCAATCAAGTGAATGGTGATTGGAATACTCTCCAGCCCACTCTGGTCCCCTACAGAGATTACACGAGAAGACTGTTGACTTTCTTCACAACAGTAAAATTGTATCATATACCTCGTGATGAGAACCAGATGGCAGACGCACTTGCTACTCTATCCTCCATGATCAAGGTAATTCGTTAGAACCATGCTCCCAGGATCGATGTGATGCGCCTTGACAGGGTCGCGTATGTGTTTGTTGCTGAACTGGTAGTCGATGACAAGCCCTGGTATCACGATATCAAGTGCTTTCTGAAGAATCAAGAGTACCCTGCAGGGGCATCCAACGATGACAGAAAGACATTGAGAAGATTGGCAGGCAGTTTCTTCTTGAACAAAGACGATGTGCTGTATAAGAGGAACTTCGACATGGTTTTGCTCAGATGCGTGGACAGACACGAGGCGGACATGTTAATGCAGGAAGTTCATGAAGGTTCCTTCGGTACTCATGCCGGCGGACATGCAATGGCTAAGAAATTGTTGAGAGCGGGTTATTATTGGATGACCATGGAATCAGATTGCTTCAAATATGCTCGGAAGTGTCATAAATGCCAGATTTATGCTGATAAGGTGCATGTGCCGCCAAATCCTCTGAATGTGATGACTTCGCCGTGGCCGTTTTCTATGTGGGGCATTGACATTGGAAAGATTGAGCCGACTGCTTCCAATGGGCATCGCTTCATCCTTGTTGCCATCGACTATTTCACCAAGTGAGTCGAAGCAGCGTCGTTCGCGAATGTCACCAGACATGTGGTTTCCCGTTTCATCAAGAAAGAAATCATTTGTCGCTATGGGATTCCTGAAAGAAACATTACTGATAATGGTTCTAATCTCAACAACAAAATGATGAAGGAGTTGTGTCAAAACTTCAACATTCAGCATCACAATTCTTCCCCTTACCACCCTAAGATGAACGACGCTGTTGAGGCGGCAAATAAGAACATAAAGAAGATTGTGCAGAAGATGGTCGTCACGTACAGAGATTGGCATGAGATGCTACCCTTCGCCTTGCATGGGTACCGTACTTCAGTACGTACGTCGATTGAGGCAACCCCTTACTCCCTGGTGTATGGTATGGAAGCAGTCCTACCTGTTGAAGTGGAGATTCCTTCTCTAAGAGTCCTGTTGGATGTCAAGTTAGACGAAGCCGAATGGATTCGAACAAGGTTCAATGAGTTGAGTCTTATCGAAGAGAAGCGAATGGCAGCCATTTATCATGGGCAGTTGTATCAGAGTCGGATGAAGAGAGCCTTTGATCAGAAAGTGCGTCCTCGTTGTTTCCAAGTCGGAGACTTAGTGTTGAAAAGGATCCTTCCTCCTCAGACAGATCACAGGGGCAAGTGGACTCCTAACTATGATGGACCGTATATTGTCACCAAGGTTTTTGATGGTGGAGCCTTAATGCTTGCAACTATGGATGGTGAAAACTTTACTTCCCCTGTGAACTCAGACGCAGTTAAAAAATACTTCGCATAAAATAGACCTGCTGGACAGTAAAAAGAATAGTCCAGGCAAAAATAGGCATCCCGACGAACCAAGAAAATGAAAAGGTTCGGGCAAAAATTAGGGATTAAAAATGAAAAGATCGTACACCCGGTAAGTTGAAAACCTGAAAAGGCAACTTAGGCAAAAATGGGTATCCCGGTGGATTGAAAACCCGAAAAGGGAGATCCAGGCAAAAGTTAGGGATTAAGCGAATGACTGCGTTCTGAGTTAGTTCTGAATCTCATCTCATGTCGATGACTGGAAATTTTCGAAAGGTAGGAAACAGTCCAATCACCTTTTCAGAAGGCTGATCATCTGGAGGATCTTGAAGACAGGCAAGTCATAGCAGAATTGGAACCCAATAGAAATCCATTTCACATTTCCATTAGATTAATTTCTGTTTTTATCTTTTGTGCGATTACCTCTTTCCAGGGATTGCTTCCTGATGTATATCCCTATTCAGAGGCCATTCAATCAATAAAATCATGTTATTCAGTATATCTCTGTTTTCATTTTCATTTTACTGTTTTGTTTGCAAAAATGACGTCCGAATTTTTGATAAACATTGCATCATGACACATAAGGGCTTTACAGGTACATGCTTAATAAACATTTAAAATTGCTGTAAATTTTAAGTGCTTTGGATCGTCTATCCAGAACAGATACCCTCGGGGCATTTCCTTAAAATCCCCTGCAGATGATCGTGAATATCTACCCCAGTGAAGTCGCCAACAGACGAATCCGGTGTCTTATCCCTGCAGAGCTGATCAGAGTGTTGGATTCTTCAATCCCCAGCAGGTTCTCACCACTGTACTTCCCCAAGCGTTTGTTTCAGGACATACACTCCCCAGTAGAGTTGACAGTGCCAGACTATATATCCCCAACGGAGTTGACAGTGCCAGACTGTATCTTCCCAGCAGAAGTGGCTTCTCCTTAGAGTTCGAGGCCAGATCGATAATCCCAATGCCAGATCCATGTTTTCTTTCCTTGAAGCAGAACCTCGGTACCGTATCAGTGTTTGCTTCCCCTGCTGTGTCATCTCTCACAGATCGTGGTTGCCAGAACCACTATTGCTTTCCCCAACAGCAGGTTTTCAATGTCGTTCTCTCCCCAGTCTGAATCTCGGCATTTCGTCATTGCTAGAACACCGTGTGGCGGGTCATTTCCCCACATAATTCTTTGCGATGTGCATCTCCCGCAGCCTTGCCAGGGTCCAGAAGATGGTAATCATTTCCCCAGCAGATCCCCTTGCCTCAGCTTGGCATTCTACCCATCATTTCGCATCCCTGCATGTAGAATCATATTGCATTGCATCCTTCCAAATCGCGTAGCATTTCCATTTTCATGAAGCATTACGCCATTGAAAAATTCAAACATACGCATGTAAGCATAAAACATTCTCGGCACCCCAAGTGATAAGGTAGAAATTGTTTCCAGTACTCAGACTGAAGATTGTTCATGACTTACCTTTGTTATCCCCAGCAAGTATCATTGGCCCATGCGCCGCCTCTATTATCTTTCCCCATTTCTGCCGATGCTGACAGGCATGAAGTTTTTCCGGTATTCAGACCGAAGTGGCATTCAGGCCAATTTTCTGGTATTCAGACCGAAGTGGCATTCAGGCCAATTTCCGATATTCAGATCGAAGTGGCGTTCAGGCCAGTTTCCGGTATTCAGACCGAAGCGGCATTCAGGCCAATTTTCCGGTATTCAAACCGAAGTGGCATTCAGGCCAATTTCCGATATTCAGATCGAAGTGGCATTCATGCCAGTTTTCCGATATTCAAACCGAAGTGGCATTCAGGCCAATTTCCGATATTCAGATCGAAGTGGCGTTCAGGCCAGTTTCTGGTATTCAGACCGAAGTGGCATTCAGGCCAGTTTTCTGATGTTCAGATCGAAGAAGTTTCCGACGTTCAGGTCGATGCAACTTGTGGCATTCAGGCCAATTTCCGATATTCAGATCGAAGTGGCGTTCAGGCCAGTTTCTGGTATTCAGACCGAAGTGGCGTTCAGGCCAGTTTTCCGATGTTCAGATCGAAGAAGTTTCCGACGTTCAGGTCGATGCAACTTGTGGCATTCAGGTCAATTTCCCGATGTTCAGATCGAAGAAGTTTCCGACGTTCAGGTCGACGCAACTTGTGGCATTCATGCCAGCCTCTCGGTGTTCAGACCGATATTAATAATCTCATATCTCCCGATGTTCAGATCGAAGTCATTTCCAGTATTCAGACTGATGAGCGGCATTCAGGCCATGGTTATTTCTGTGTTACCATTTATTTTGGTATCCAAGTTAACATTCTTTTTCGGTATTCAGATTGACTCTCGCCGTACCAGACAGATTCTTCTTTCAAGACCACCTCTTTGCCGATTCTGACAGACATTGTTACTTCACTTCACTTCAGTGCAAATTTTTGGGCTTTTATTGTATTCAATTCCTTGATACCTCGAAAGCACGAAAGCCGCTGCTATCTTCTTTCCAGGTCTCTAGTTGATTGAATAGGGGCAGCTGTAATACCTTAAAATTTACCCTTCATTTTTCCTGGAAGCATACGCCTTACACCTCATGCATGCATTCATTTTTAGGTCATTTAACATTAGATACATTGTATTTCATCATGTCAATCAGAATTAGATCCAAGAAACTTTATTTAAAAATAAATAAATAAATAAATAAATAAATAAATAAATAAATAAATAAATTAAAATAATAATAAATAAATAAATAAATAAATAAAAGAAAAAATCTCAGACTTGGACCTCTCTCAAAAGCCCACTAAGCTACCAATATTAGGCTATAAATACTAGAGTTTCAGTGAAACAAGATGGATTTTCTATTCCTATTACCCTGAGGAAAAAGATAGTGAGAGAAGAGCTAACAGAGTTCAGAGCAGCCTCCAAACCCTGAAGGGAACTCAACTGCGCAGAATCACCTCTGCCTCACATAAACCCTAAAGATTGTTTTGTAAACCTCACGGGTGCAACTCAATTTCAATCAAGCTCTCCAATTAGGTTTTCCCTATATCCATCATCTTTATGCCTTTAATTTGAATGCTCTAAATGTATGAGGTATTATGGGTGAATTTGATACCCTTTTGATGCATGTTTTTTTTTGTGAATTTTAATGGCATGATTCATGTGGTTACATTTTGATTTGGGGGCAACCCTTGATTACCCTATTTTTTTGTCTCTAACCTGTTTGTTGAGTTTTTGTGAGGGCTCACATGACGTTTGCAGGGATAACTTGCGTGGTTTTCCACTTTATTTGTGGGATACCCCCTGGAGGTTTCATTCCGATTACCTGTACTGACTCACTTTCTTTGATGGTGTTTAGCTTGGAAGGATCCCTGGGTTTCCCATTCCTCTAACTTTTGTTACTTCGGATCTTTATCCGCGTGGTACTTTTACATATTTCCCGCATTTTACTGCTTTCCTAGCTGGAAGACCTCGATAGGAGGTAATGTTTTTGTGTGTTTTTTTTATCGGTTCCTTCGTCAAGGACTGCCTTTTTGCATGAGTTCACCAAACCCTAACCCTTCATTGATTTTTCTTCTCCTAAACACACGTTTACTCCTTCTACTACAGGTGAGTAAGTCTCCAAAGGTCGAGCATCCGGTAGATTGCATAGTAACGTCGTTCGTCCAAAACCCACTCCATAACCCTGTAGTTAGCCGAACTACGGCTTGCTCTGATTCTCATTCCAGATGAGATACGTAGGCATAAGACGCGATGTCTTAGCAAGCACACATCCCCCCAACCCATAGGTCAGCCGAGTTACGAAGACTCTGATTCTCATATTCAGATGAGATACGTATGCAGTGGATGCGACATCCACGCGAGTCATTTTTATTTAACCCTTTTTTTTTGGTAAACAGCACAAGATAAACTCACACCCTTTAGACAAGAACTACAAAAGTGGATCCCGTAGAGTACTACGGATGCGTAGGGGTGCTAATACCTTCCCTTCGCATAATCGACTCCCGAACCCAAGATTTGGTTGCGAGACCCCGTCTTGTTCTTTCCTTTTTCAGGTTTACTTCGAGCATTTCCTTTCCCTCCTTTGGGATGAATAACGCACGGTGGCGACTCTTCTGTCATTTTCTTTCGCCGATTGTTTTTTCGCGCACTGTATTTTTCAGGTTGCTACAGGGGTTTGCCAACATGACAAACATGGGGCTAGTTGAGGGGATTGTGATCCCACAGAAGTTTAAAGCGCCTGCGTTTGACAAGTATAATGGGATTTCCTGCCCGGAAACTCATCTCCAAGCTTTCGTCCGAAAGATTTCTGCTTATACAATGGACCAGAAGCTTTGGATGTACTTCTTCCAGGACAATCTGTCTGGTGGGTCTCTGGAATGGTATACCAAATTGAGGTCGTCGGATATCAAGAGCTGGCAGGATCTCGGGGATGCGTTCTTTAAACAGTACCAGTTTAATGCTGATATGGCTCCTAGCCGTACCCAATTGTAAGGTATGTCTCAGAAGCCTAACGAAGGGTTTAAAGAATACGCGCAGAGATGGAGGGAGTTGGCCGCCCGAGTCCAACCTCCGTTGGTAGATCGGGAGATGTCTGATCTGTTTATGGGTACCCTTCAGGGGACGTTTGCAAAAAGAATGGTGGGATGCCCGGTTACCAACTTTGTTGATATTGTAGTGGCTGGGGAAAGAATAGAAAGCTGGTTGAAGATGGGGAAGATACAAGGTAACGCTTCGTCGTCTGGATCGAAGAAGCCCTTTGGTAATGGCCAGAGAAAGAAGGAGGGTGACACAAGTGTTGTGTATGCCCAGAGAGGACAAGGTAGGTATCGTTACTACCAACACACTGCTGCGGTAACCATTCCTACCGACAATCAACATGCACAACAACATCAACAACAGCAACAGCCACAACAACGACAGCCATTTCAACAGAGACCGCAGAGGGTCGGGTATCAGGTGAGAGGGCGAATGACTGATCGTCAATTTGATAGGCCACCTGTGATATACTCATTCTTGCTGAAGAAGTTGATAGACCTGGGGTTGGTTCAGCTGAGGACGTTGGCTCCGTTGAGACCTGATCAGAGGCCTGCCAACTATGATGAGAACGCCAAGTGCGAATTTCACTCTGGTGCCCCTGTACACAATGTGGAGAATTGTAAAGCTTTTAAGCATGTTGTCTAGGACCTGGTGGACTCTAAGGCCATCAATTTTGCTCCATCTCCAAATGTTAATGCTAATCCCATGCCGGTGCATGGTCAGATGGGGGTGAGTTCAATTTCTGAGGATAAGGGCCGAATCTAGGTGATGAATGTAGATCAGTTGAGGACTCCATTGGCTGAGGTCAAGAGATAGTTGTTGCAAAATGGGGTTTTTCCGGGTTGTGGTGATTGTTGTGCTGCTTGCACTGTCACTATCAATGGGTGTTATTATTAAGGGAGGCTGTCTAGAGGATGATGGATGAAGGAAGCCTCAGATTTGAGAAGGTTGATTTGGGGAAGGAGGATGTCTCCACCATAACCATATACTTTGACCCGATCGATTTGTCAACGCTGGCAGATGCGGCTCCAGTTACCATCACGGTACCTGGGCCAATTCCTTATGATAATGATGATGCGGTGCCGTGGCACTATGGTGGGGAGGTATACTATAATGGGGAGAAGCAGGAAGATCAGGCTGCAGGTGAAACCACCGTTTCAAAGGTGGATAATGCCGGACCCAGTGGTTTCACTCGCAGTGGAAGGTTGTTTGCACCTGACGCTTTGAGGAGTGGGGAGGGAGAAAAAAGAAAGAAAGATAAGGCCGAGGCTTTAGCCAAGGCAAGAGGGAAGCATGTGGTGAGCGAGGGTACTCTTGTAGTGACACCGGCGCCCGTGGGGTCGGAGAAAGAACTTGATGATGAAGCTGAAGAATTTCTGAGGATCATCAAGAAGTCAGAGTATAAGCTTGTTGACCACTTGCAGCAGACGCCGTACAAGATCTCAATCTTGTCATTATTGCTGAGCTCAGAGGGGCATAGAGAGGCTTTGTTGAAAATACTGAAGAGAGCATATGTTCCTCAAGAGATAACGATTAATCAGCTAGAGACGGTGGTGTCCAACGTCAATGCCAGCCATGGGCTGAGTTTCACTGATCTTGATCTGACTATAGACGGGCGTAATCATAATAGGGCATTACACATTGCAATGGAGTGTAAAGGAGCAGTGCTTTCGCACGTATTGGTGGATACCGGCTCATCACTCAATGTGTTGCCGAAGAAGGCCCTGGCAAAGTTGGACTGTGAAGGATTGGTTATGAGGCCAACTAATTTGGTGGTGAGAGCCTTTGATGGTTCGAACCGGGCTGTGTTTGGGGAAGTGGAGCTCCCTGTGAAGATCGGGCCCGAGGTGTTTAAGTCCGTATTCTATGTCATGGATATTCAACCGGCATACAGTTGCCTGTTGGGTCGCCCATGGATACATGCTGCTGGGGCAGTGACTTCGACTTTGCACCAGAAACTGAAGTACATCTGGGACGGGCAGGTCGTCACCGTTTGTGGGGAGGAAGATATCTTTATCAGCCACCTATCATCGTTCAAATATGTTGAAATGGACGGTGAAATTGTTGAAACGCCAAGTCAAGCATTTGAAACCGTCAAGGTGGAGAATGCTCTTTTTGCTAAAGAAGAGAAGAAGCCGTCCATTTCTTCGTACAAACAGGCCGCTGAGGTGGTGAAGAGTGGGGAAGCCCCAGGTTGGGGAAAGATGATGGACGTCGCCGCCAAGAAAGACAGATTTGGGGTTGGTTATCAGCCGGGCCGAGGCTCGTTTGGTCAGAGCAGAGGACGTCGCCAACCGTTCACGTTCACCAGTGCTGGAATGCTAGATCCATATCACATTTGTGCGGTGGGTGAAGAAGTTGACAGTGACTGCGAGCTTGATCAGTGGATAAAACCGTGCGTACCAGGGATGGAGATGCAGAACTGGAAGGCCGAAAAGATCATCACTGTCACTCTACGTGAAGAGTAATATTTCTGTTTTTCAATTCTGTCTGCATGAAAGCCATACGTTTTGCCCGAAACGTAATGGTTCATTGTAAGGGCCACCTCATGTTTCATTTTGCAATATTTGCATCATAAATAAAAGGATGTTTTTTTCATTAAAAGCGGTGTTCCTTGTTTTTCATTTATTTTTGGCAGTTTAAAAAATAAATAAACATGGCAATGTTTGTTTTCATTTTCCTTTTAATGTGCTTAGCTCCGGTTCTAAAGCAATGCATGAATCAACATTCATGCAGATGCGATCATTCTCGGATCTCATTGATAACAATCCTGTTACACCCTCATATGACCGACAATCCGATCTATCATGCCGAAGAAGAAGGCGAAGAAGATTGTGAACTGCCGGAGGAATTAGCCAGGTTGTTAAAACAAGAGGAGAAGGTGATTCAGCCGCACGAGGAGCAGGTTGAGCTTGTGAATCTGGGTACCGACGAGGTTAGGAAAGAAGTGAAGATTGGGGCTGCTTTGAGGTAAATTTCAAGAGAAGAATGGTAGCCTTGTTGAAAGAGTATGTTGATATCTTCGCCTGGTCTTATCAAGATATGCCAGGGTTGGATACCGATATCGTTGTACACAAGTTACCATTGAGAGCAGATTGTCCTCCAGTGAAGCAGAAGTTGCGCAGAAGTCGACCTGAGATGGCCATGAAGATCAAAGAGGAAGTGCAGAAGCAGTTGGATGCTGGGTTCCTCGCTGTCACTAATTATCCGCCTTGGGTCGCGAATATTGTGCCGGTCCCGAAGAAGGATGGGAAGGTGAGAATGTGTGTGGATTACCGGGATTTGAATAGAGCTAGCCCGAAGGATGATTTCCCATTACCTCACATTGATGTGTTGGTAGATAATACAGCTCAATTCTCGGTGTTTTCCTTCATGGATGGCTTTTCTGGCTATAATCAAATCAAAATGTCGCCAGATGATATGGAGAAAACAACGTTCATCACACCGTGGGGCACTTTTTGTTATAAGGTGATGCCATTCGGTCTCAAGAATGCCAGTGCCACATATCAGAGGGCCATGGTGACTTTGTTTCATGATATGATTCATCATGAAATTGAATGCTATGTTGATGACATGATATCAAAGTCCCAGACAGAAGAGGGACATTTGGTAGATCTGGCCAAGCTGTTTGACCGGTTGAGACAATTCAGACTGAGGTTGAATCCGAATAAGTGCACTTTCGGGGTGCGGTCCGGTAAGTTGCTGGGGTTTATTGTGAGCGAAAGAGGAATCGAGGTTGATCCTGCTAAAGTAAAAGCAATATAAGAAATGCCTGAACCGAGAACAGAAAAAGAGGTTCGTGGTTTCTTAGGTAGATTGAACTACATTTCGCGGTTCATATCTCATCTAACAGCCACGTGTGAGCCTATATTCAAGTTGTTGAGAAAAGATCAAACGGTCAAGTGGAACAATGATTGCCAAGCGGCATTTGAAAATATAAAAGAATATTTGTAGGAGCCTCCGATTATGATGCCTCCTGTGGAGGGACGACCGCTAATTCTGTACTTGACAGTCCTCGAGGGGTCTATGGGGTGCGTATTGGGGCAGCATGACGAGTCTGGTCGAAAAGAGCATGCCATCTACTACCTTAGCAAAAAGTTTACCGACTGTGAAACAAGATATTCACTGCTCGAGAAAACTTGTTGTGCTTTGGCCTGGGCTGCTCGCCGACTGAGACATTATATGCTGGTTCATACCACTTTGTTGATTTCCAAGATGGATCCGATCAAGTATATATTTGAGAAGCCAGCATTGACCGGACGGGTTGCGAGATGGCAAATGATTTTGACGGAGTATGATATTCAGTATACCTCTCAGAAAGCGATCAAGGGGAGTGTATTGTTTGATTACCTCGCCCAGCAACCCATTGAGGATTATCAACCGATGAAGTTTGAATTCCCTGATGAGGACATCATGTTTCTCAAATCGAAAGATTGTGAGGAACCGATCCCGGAGGAGGGGCCTGACCCTGAATTCGAATGGATTCTGATGTTTGATGGGGCCGTTAACGTGAATGGTAGTGGAGTTGGTGCTGTTTTGGTTACGCCGAATGGATCCCACATTCCTTTTGCTGCCCAGCTAACGTTTGAGTGCACCAACAATGTGGCTGAATACGAAGCTTGTATCTTGGGGATTGAAGAGGCGATTGATTTGCGGATCAAGAACCTTGTTATATATGGAGATTCAGCTTTGGTTGTGAACCAGGTTAACGGGAAATGGTATACGCACCAATCTCATTTAATTCCATACCGGGACTATACGAGGAGGTTGTTGACGTTTTTCACCAAGGTGGAATTACACCATGTGCCGAGAGAAGAAAATCCTTTAGCAGATGTTTTGGCTACCCTGGCTGCTTTGATTAGAGTGCAGTGGTGGAATCAGTTCCCTAGTGTTGAGGTGGGACGTCTGGATAGACCGGCTTATGTGTTATCTGTTGAGGCAACGCCTGATGATGAGAAGCCGTGGTATTATGATATCAAGCGCTATCTGGAGACCCAAGAGTATCCTGAGGGAGCATCCAAGAATGACCGAAAGACTCTGAGGAGGTTGGCCATGGTGTTCTATCTGAACAAGGATGGGGTTCTGTACAAGCGGAATTTCGATTGGGTTTTGCTCAGATGTGTTGATGATAAAGAAGCAAGCCAATTGATGAAAGAGGTGCACGAGGGGTCGTTTGGTACCCACGCCAGTGGGAATGCTATGGTGAAAAAGTTGTTACGGGCTGGTTATTATGGGATGACAATGGAGGCCCAATGTTTCAATTTCGTGCGGAAATGTCATAAATGCCAGATTTATGCTGATAAGGTGCACGTGCCTCCAAACCCGTTGAGTTTGATGTCATCTCCGTGGCCGTTTGCTATGTGGGGCATTGATATGATCGGAAAGATTGAGCCTACGACTTCGAATGGGCACCAGTTCATATTAGTGGCTATCGATTACTTCACCAAGTGGGTGGAAGCAGCCTCTTATGCGAATGTGATGAGGCAGGTTGTTGTCAGATTCCTGAAAAGAGACATCATTTGCAGATATGGGGTTCCCGAGAGAATCATTACTGATAATGGTTCTAATCTCAACAATAAGATGATGGCAGAACTGTGTCAGAAGTTCAAGATCGAGCATCACAATTCTTCTCCTTATCGTTCGAAGATGAATGGGGCGGTCGAGGCAGCTAATAAGAATATTAAGAAGATTGTGCAGAAGATGGTCGTGACCTATAAGGATTGGCACGAGATGTTGCTGTTTGCATTGCATGGGTATCGAACCTCGGTGCATACATCTACTGGGGCAACACCATTCTCGCTTGTGTATGGAATGGAAGCCGTGTTACCAATTAAGGTTCAGATTGCTTCTTTGAGAGTCCTGATGGACGTGAAGTTGAAAGAGGATGAATGGGTAAGAACGCGGTACGAAGAGTTGAGCCTGATTGAGGAAAAGAGGCTGGCAACCATCTGTCATAGGCAGTTGTACAAGCAGCGGATGAAGCGAGCTTTTGACTGGAAGGTGCGACCTCGTGTGTATCACGTAGGAGATTTGGTGTTGAAAAGGATCCTTCCTCCTCAGAATAATCGTCGGGGAAAGTGGACACCCAATTATGAAGGTCCATTCGTGGTCAAGAAGCCTTGTTGTTGACAACCATGGATGGCGAGGATTTTCCATCCCCTGTGAATGCGGACGCAGTTAAAAAAATACTTCGTATAATAGACCCGCTGGACGAAAAGAATAAAATAGTCCAGGCAAAAATGGGCATCCCGGCGAACCGAAAAAAAAATGTAAAAGGTTCGAGCAAAAATTAGGGATAAAAAGAAGAAAAAACTGTACACCCGGCAAGTCGAAAACCCCACAAGGGCGGCTTGGGCAAAAAAGGGTATCCCGGTGGACTGAAAACCCGAAAGGGCGGTCCAGGCAAAAAAGGGATTGAAACGAACAACTGCGTCTAGCATGATCGTTTGTATCTTTGGTTAAGACACCTGGAGAATCCCCGGCAGAGATCGGTCGGAAGCGTCTTGTTCAGAAGGCAGAAAGTGCGGAGAGTCTTGAGGACATATGGGGTGTAACCGAGTTGGAACTCGATGAGATCACGGTTTTTCATTGCCATTAGGATAGGTTTTCCTTTTGTGCGTAATTACCTCTTTTCAGGAATTGCTTCCTGTGTATTGCTCAGTTACGAGCCACCTTTTTCAATCAATAAAATGCATATTCAGTCAAATAATTTTGTTTTTGTTTTCATTACCGCTCTGATTGCAAAAAACATCCGCTTATTTTGATAAAGAATCTTTGCATTTTGAGACATGGAGATCCCTTCCAATGCATGTTTATAAGATTGAAAGACTGAAATCTTATTCGGAAGGTTGACTGACTCAGGTGTTGAAATCTTGCTACGCTTGGGGCACGTTTTTATCTAACGATCTCTTTTGCAGGTGCTGTTAGATATTTTCACTCACTTGCAGGTTGTGATGTGAAGCTTTTTGACAAGAGATCCCCGTGGAGTCCGATCAGGGACAAGGAGTTGAGAAGGGTGAAAAGACGGCAAAAGACGTACGACGATCCTTGAGTGTTAATCAAGAAGACTCTTCAAAGTCTGGAAAAATAGAAATTGATACTTTGGTTAGATGTTGAACGCCAGTGCTCGACGAGTCGACAGGTGTTCCGTGTCAAATATTCCGTATCTCCCCAACGGATTCGAGGTCGGTGTTTCCTTGGCAGCCGGGCCAGAAGGTTGTTGTTTCCCTTAGCAGGGTGGAGATTGTTATATCCCCAGCGAGTCTGAAGGTTACTGTGTCCCCAGCGGCGGTGTGCGTTGGTGGATTCTTCCCTAACAAGTCGAAGATTGTTGTTTTCCCCGCAGAGTGCATTGGTGGTTGTTTTCCCAGCGAAGTCCCCAAGCGGATCGAGTTCGGTGGAGGTCATCCCTGGTGAGGGTTGTCTATTCCCCAGCAGCAGTGCTATTCCCCAGCAGGGTGGAGATTGGAGCGATAACAAGTTCCTCAGCAGAGTGCCTCGAGCTCCCCAGTAGAGTCCCCTGAGAGGGATACTTTTTATGCATTCATCATTTAGAGAAGCATAGCATATTGCATAGTTAATTGCGTAGCATTTCCATGGTTATTGAGCATTACGCTGAAAAAAATTATTATCATGCATCAGCATTGCAAGCATAAGCTAGTCTCAAGCCGTGGTTACCGTTTGAGAATTGGTTTAGCCAGTTGGTGAAGATGTTACTCTGAGGAGTTTAGCATCATGACGTCAGATCAATAATGTTCCCCAGTAGTGCGATACTGGAGGAAATTTCTGTCGGGCGGAGATGGAAATGATAATCAAAGAAGTTTCGGGGTCCAAAGAGAAAAATAAAGAGAGAAAAATCCCCAGCTGAGTGCAAATTGTCCGTTTGCTAGGGTTGAAAAAGGATAACATGCTCATGGCTTGTTACCCCCAGCGTAGGTCGTTGGCTCGCGTGCCGCCTCATTTATCACTTTTCCTTATTTTTGCCGATGCTGACAGGCATGAAGTTTTCCGATGTTCAAATCGAAGTGGCACTCAGGCCAGTTTTCCGATGATCAGATCGAAGAAGTTTCCGACGTTCAGGTCGAAGCACTTGTGGCACTCAGGCCAGTTTTCCGACGTTCAGGTCGAAGCACTTGTGGCACTCAGGCTAGTTTTCCGATGTTCAGATCGAAGAAGTTTCCGATGATCAGGTCGAAGTACTTGTGGCACTCAGGCTAGTTTTCCGATGTTCAGATCGAAGAAGTTTCTGACGTTCAGGTCAAAGCACTTGTGGCACTCAGGCCAGTTTTCCGATGTTCAGATCGAAGAAGTTTCCGACGTTCAGGTCGAAGTACTTGTGGCACTCAGGCCAGTTTTTCTGGTGTTCAGACTGAAGTAGTGTTCAGACCCGATGTTCGGTGTTCAGACCGATGTTAATAATATCAATTTCCCGGTGTTCAGGCCGAGGTGGCATTCGGGCCAGTTCTCCAATATTCAGACTGATGATGCGGTATTCAGGCCATGGTTATTCCTGTGTTACCATTTATTTTGGTATCCAGGTCAACATTCCTTTTCGGCATTCAGGCCGACTTCCACCGTACCAGACTGATTCTTCTTTTGAGATCGCCTCTTTGCCGATTCTGATAGGCATTGTTAATTATTTTCCCAGCGGAGCGCAAATTGTTCGTCTGTTCTTAATATTCAATCACTCTTCACCCTGATCATCTGAAAGCCGAGGCTATTCATATCGACAGGTTCACAGTGGATTGAATAGGGGCAGCTGTAACACCTCAAAATTTTCCCTCATCTTCTTGGGACTAGTTTAGCATTGCATTTCATATTTAGGGCATTAGGCATTTGTATATTGCATATCATGTGGAAATAAGAAGGTTATCCTCCTAAGTCTTTCTCAGAAGATAGAGAGGTTAAGGGATTCAAGCCTGAGGGTCTCCATAAATTGATCACCAACCATCTGAGGGTTTGTGCTTCAACTAGGGTTTCCTGATCCTTCGAGGAGGTTGAATATTATCTTGTGTGCAAGGATATGTCACTATCATCATGGTTATGTCATCTTCCAGGGTTTTGTTGTTCATGTTCAGATTCCTCTAGATTAGGGTTTTGACCTCTGGTCAACCCTAATTAGTGCCATTCTTTAAACCAGAGCTTCTCAAGGAGATGAGGTATTTGTTGATGGTGTAGATCACATGATCATTATGAAGAGCTTATTGGAGCTAGGGGTTCATTTCTGAGCCATTTCCTCAGGTGGTTGAGGCCCAAGTTCATCAGTGCGTATCCAGGTAAAGTGAGGCCTATGCAGTCAACTGTACAGTCAACTGAAGGCTTAGAGGTGTGGGAAATGATTTGAGACATCCCATTCATGTTCAAACAAGGCATATTCATCATGTCAAACCTTTATGTTGAATAATTTGAAGCCATATCAAAAGTTTCCAAAAATGGAAAGTGACCTGTAATTGAAAGTTTCGAAAAATGGAAAGTTTTTGGACCACATTCAACTTGACTTTCCAACATCAAAGAAGCTTCAAATGAAATTTTGGTCAACATGAAAGTTGAAGATCTTTCTCTCCTCTTTCCAAAAAGTCCAAACTCATGAGCATCTGATGAATGGTTGAGGAGATATGGCCAAATGATTGCAATGTGCACATGAAACTTCAACAAGCCATAACTTTTGACTCAAAACTCCAAATGAAGCCACTCTTTTTGCAAATTTCTTCTCATGACCTATATTTTCAAATCAAGCATTGCATTGCATGAAAAAGGTTCACATAATCATGTGTTCATTCATATGCATTTTGGAGGGAAATTGGGGAATTTAAATTTGGTGCAAGCTACAAGCCTAATTCCAATCCATTGTGTTCATTAGGTGATTTTGAGTGAAATTGGACCATTGCATGCTACTGTTCACGTCCAAATTAAGCCATGCACCTTCATTTTTCATTTTTTGCAAAACACTCCAAATGTCCTTAATTATGATTAGTACATGTCTAATTGTGATTACAATGTCATTAGCACATGGTATATAAGGCAAACCCTAACAAAATTTGGCATAATCACAAGTTCTAGATCTAGATCTCATTTTCCCTCCAAAATTCTCTCTCATTGGAATTCAAATTTTCTCCACACAAACACATAATTTCTTCATAGATCCATCATCTTCATGGAATTTGGAGCATGAATCAGTCATAATTCGTGGAAATTGAGCAAGGTTTGAAGCATCCCAAGCACATGAACATGTTAATGGAAAGTTCAGATTAAGCTAGATCCATACCAATTCAAGTATCAATTCTCATTCAAAGCTTCAGTAGAGGTGCAAGGGAGAAGAATTGGAGCCTGAGGAAGCTTGGATACACTATTTTTCATCACTGCCATTCCAGGTTGGTGAAAATTCGAAGCTCTTAATTCTTGATTCTATTGCCATGTTTAGGTAGATCTCATCATGCTGAGAATTCTGATGGTTATAGAATTGAATTTGGTTGAGATTTGGTTGAGATATGTTAGTTTTAAGTTTGAACATGAAAAATGTTTTTGCTCGATTCGCCTTGTTCATGATGTTTTAGGCTTAGATGATGGTAGATTCATGATGTACGCAACGAGAGCTTTCCAACCATGTATAATACGTAAAATTCTGCAAAAAAAATATATGTTGTTCATGAAGCCTCGTCGGACTTAATGAAGGAGACGGTGGTTTCCACCGTTCTCCACCGCGCATGAACAGTGCCTTAGATCTCTGGTTCAACGCTAGGTTTTTACTATTTGGACGCTTGCAATCGACGCGTCCTACGTTCGATACCGTGCCAGAACATTGTAATTTCCACTTTTATTTTCCCTGGCCAAAGCAAATGCAGCGTTTTGATTAGCTAGCGCACCTTGGACCTCCATGTTCACGCTTCGATTCCTGATTCTAGGGCTTTTTTCAAATTTTGTCAAACATTTTATTTTCCCTCCATTTCTCATGCATTCATTCACATTATTTCATTTAATTTTCATGTTAATTCAAGAATTTATAACAAATTGAAAATAAGTCCAATTAATTCCAAACTTTTTCCTACATGATCATGTGAATGCCTATTATTTTGTGGTGTCGATTTTCTGATTTTATCATCTCTGGATTTTTAGTTGTGGACTGTTATTTGAAAATGTATGCAAATGTGACATGTTGTACCAATTCTTTTGTGAAATGCTCATACATTGGCCAATTGCTTTGGAATTTGGTGTGCTGATTCCTAACATGTTGCATGATTTTTGAGGCTTGGTTGTGCATTTTTATCATTTTTCATCTCTGTTTTAGGCACATGGATGCATGGTGTGATAATGTGTGTCACACATTTTGATGTGGATTTTGTTCATTTTCATTGACATGCCAATTAAGCTCTTCTGATTCTAATTTTTTGCATGCTGCTGGTGTTTGACATGTTAAGCTTGTATATAAATTTTCATGATTATTGGATGTGTTTCTGATTTAATGTGCATTTTCTCATTGGAATGTCCAATTGTTAGTCACTTTGTATGCCATTGCTTTAACATGATCATTAGATGGACTTGCTTTAGGATTTGAGTTTGGTCCTTTTTAGGACATGTTCTTACTTGATTAAATGAGCTTCATATTGAATATTGTTTGCTGTTTTGAATTTTTGCTTTGTCTTTGACCCTAGCCTTGGTGCTAGTGGTTTGTACTCACCTTTTGAGTTTTGCATTTCAGGTTCAAGCTTCTAGTCCTAATGGTTTATGTTGATATCATGACTTGAGATGCAAATTCTTTGTCCACTAACCTTTGTTGTGTGTAGGTTCATTGAGTGTGGTGGAATCCCTTGAATGCTTGCATATAGAGCATGACTTGTGTACATATAGAACCACTGTTGACTGTCTGTTTGATTTGTCTGAATGTGAATACTGATTTGTTTGACTTTCATACATGTACCTTAGCTGCTTTAAGCTCATTATCTGAGCTTTGCTTTGCTTGTGGTTGGCATACCACCTAGGTAACCATTCTAACTCCATGTAGTCTGGAAGCCCTGTCGTTTCTGTTTGGCAGGCATTTGGCTAAAGTCCTCCTTAAGAGGCAATGACTGTGTTTGTTTATATTTGTGCCATGTATTTCAAGTCCTCCTAAGTGAAGAGGCAATTGGCAGATAGAAGGGACTAGCAGTCAGTCCCCTGCTAATCGTTTGAGTCGTTCATTATGCTCGCACTACGTGTTGAGGCTCTTGAACCTAACCCAAGATCCTTGTATATAGAGTCCCTCATTCTGGACTCCCACACCTTCATTGATTCAAGCTCACCCAGGCCCGAGTTAAGAGCTATGAGGTCTTACCCTCATTACCTTTTCATCTGCTCACCCTGACGGTCAATGTCAGTGGTTAAGAGCTTCTTGATACCCTTCCAGTTGGCTTGTTTGTCGAGGTTGACATGACCCCTTGACTAAAGCCCAACCTTGTATGAGCCTCTTGTTTGCATATAGTGTGTGATACCTGTTCACCTGTGATGTTTACTTGCTGTTTATTTGCTGTTTCAACTTGCTTCCTATGCGAGTTAGGTTCTGTTTAGATACCTCAACCTAGGACTATTGTGGATTGCATGACAACTATTAGGCTCGAGTCAGTCTCCCTTTTAGTTTGTTATTTCCCGGTCTCTGGTTAGGAGAAAGTTTCTCCCCTGTTAAGGGGAACTACGTCGCCCTGATCCTCATACCAGATGAGGTACATAGGCAGGAGATCGTGCAAGGTCTCTCCGGGCGCCCTTTTTCTTTTTTTCAACCCTCTTTTGTTGTTTGTTTGGAGTCTGATGTAAGTCCAACGATTGGCATTCGGTTTCCCGTTTGTTTGTTGTTTGTTTGGAGTCTGATGTAAGTCCAGCGATTGGCATTCGGTTTCCTGTGTGTTTGTTGTTTGTTTGGAGTCTGATGTAAGTCCAGCGATTGGCATTCGGTTTCCTGTGTGTTTGTTGTTTGTTTGGAGTCCGATGTAAGTCCAGCGATTGGCATTCGGTTTCTTGTTTGCATTTCTTCGTTCGGAGTCGGATGTAAGCCCAGCGATTGGCATTCTGTTTCCTGTTGTGTGTTTGCTTTGACGTCTCAGCGTCTTCTTTCAGCGTTTTGTTTCGGCGTGCGTTAGCCGAACTACGAGTGTTCTGATTCTTTCTCTGGATATGGAAAGATACGTAGGCATAGAATGCGATATCCTATCGAGCACGTTTCCCATTTCCCCGAACTACGTCGACTCTGATGTTTGTTTCTGACAAACTACGTAGGCCCAGGATGCGACATCCTGCCGAGTCCCCTTCCTCCATCTTCTTCCGCCTGTCTTGTTATTCCAGTGTGTGTGCATTCTTTGAGCAGTTATTCAGCAACCTCATTCTATTCTTTCTGAGCATGGATCCCGTCGAGTACGACGGACGTGAGGGGTGCTAATACATTCCCCTTGCGTAACCGACTCCCGATCCTAGCAATCTCTGGTCGTAAGACCATTCCTTTCCCTTTTTCAAGTTTACTTCGAGCGTTTCCTTTCCCTCCTTTGGGATAAATAACGCACGGTGGCGGCTCTGTGTCTTTTCCCGCCGGTTGTTTTTCGCGTTGCGACAGTCGTTGATGTTGTATGGGAGTTGCTTGTCGTATCGGCCATTCCAGTGATACTAACAATAATTCAAGTGAAAAACTAATGCAATTAGGCCATGACTGATGATATATAAATAAAATGAAAAACTAATGATCAAGAGAAATCATTTCAGTGATAATGAACTATTTTAGTGATACTAAACAATTTCAATGACACTAAACCATTTCAGTAATATGAACTAAAACCATTTCAGTAATATAAACAAAAATGTGATAAAGAAGTACCTCAAAGGTGATGACGAAGATTCAGTTAAGCTTGGAAATATAGATGATGTTTGTGTTTTGATAAGAGTGATGATGAAAATTGACAACAGTCGAAAGCGTTTTGATGAAAATTACCTAGGATTTTTGCATAGAGAATGACGATGAAGTTAGAGCGTTGATAGGTAAACAAAAAGTTAGAGACTAGTTCTTTGAAGTATTTCATGCAAAACAATTTTTAGAGAAAACCGATTTGTATTAATTAATTAAAAATAAAATAAAAAGCAAAAGGGCTATAGCGCCATATTCTGGGAACACAATTAAAAGATCTTTCATGCAGATTTTCAAGGAAAACCGAGATATACGAGTTCATATAATAAAAATAAAAAAGATCTTTTGAAAAAAGTAAATAATAAATATTGAAACACTATATTACCTCTCACTTGGTACATGTAACCGAGGTTAATAGAAATTTAAAATAAAAAGATAATAAAAAATTAACAATAAAAAAAAGAGTAGCTGAAACACACACACACACACACACACACACACACACACAGATATATATATATATATATATATATATATATATATATACCTGGTTGTTTAAGTAAAACTGAGAAAATGGTTCTTAGTAAAATAAAGCATAACACTCTTAGGACATATTTCCTCGGTTTTTGAATGTTAAAGGTGAAAGTTTTATAAAAAAAGTCTTATTTGTTATAGTGCAGATACGTCAAACTCTTGTGATCACTGAAGACTTCAAACCTCAAACCATAAAAATAATGTTTCCACACTTTAAGTACGAAGACTATTGTTGTCAAATCCAAATCATGGATAGTATAATTCCTCTCATGAGTCTTGCATTGTCTAGAATCATACGCTACAACTTAACTCTTTTGCATAAGTACACCACATAAACCCATCTTAGATGCATCACAACACACAATAAAAGATTCACTCGCATCTGGTAAGATCAAAATTGGCACCGACATCAACCTCTTTTTTAGCTCTTGGAAACTTTCTTCACATTGAACATTCCATACATAAACTTGTCCTTTATGGGTCAATTGAGTCAGCGACAATGCAAACTTAGAAAATCCTTCTATAAAACTTTTATAGTAAGCAACTAAACCCATAAAACTCATCATCTTAGTAACTGACTTTGGAGTCTCCCAGTGGAACATTGTGCCTATCTTAGATGGAACAAACTCTATTCCACTACTAGAGATAAGATAAACAAGGAAAATCACTTCTCTTAACAAAAAATCTCACTTGGACGACTTTGAATACAACTTCTTATTCTTCAAGGTTGTCAACACAACTCGTTAGTGTTATGCATGCTCTTCATGTGACTTAGAATACACCCGAATATAATTTTTGAATACCATAACAAATTGATCCAAGTAAGAATGAAAAATCCTATTTATATAATCAATAAATACTCTTGGAGCATTCGACACACTAAAATACATAACCAAATGCTCATAATGACTGTAACGAGTTTTAAATGCAGTCTTAGGTATATCTTTTGATTTTACTCGAATCTGATGATAACTTGATCTCAAATAAAAATTTCTAAACACACAAGCTCTAACAAACTGATCCATAAGGTCATCAATTCTAAGAGCATGATAGTTATTATTAATAGTAACCTTATTCAACTGACTATAATCCATGCATAACGTCATGCTCCCATCATTCTTCTTGACTAATAACATTGGCGCTCCCCAAGGCAATACACTAGGTCTGCAAAACTTCTTCTCTAACAAATCTTCTAACTACTTCTTCAAGTCGCTCAACTCTGATGCAAACATTCTATATGGTACCTGAAGCTAGCATAAATATACTTGAACGCATTGTTAGATACCCAAAAGTGTTGATTTGAGCTATCAAATATGGGTATCTTTCACTCCATTTCCTTGCTAAAGTGTTCGAAACCACCTTTGTTTTAGATGAAATGCAATTCAATGATAAACGATCTTGGTACCTTTGATTTGTGTGTTATTGTGCAGGAAGTAGGCATGAAATAATAGAAAGTGAAGACACAAGAAATTTGGCAAAGGGATCAAATAAAACAAGCATTCATCAGCACACTCGCTAGGCGAGGGCTGTGGCGAAGGACTCGCTAGGCGAGCGTCCAGCGAGAGCCCAACGAAAAGCTCCAGCATTTTACAGTGGCAAACATGACCACACTCGCTAGGCGAGCTTCCAGCGAGGTGTGTGGCGAACACGTCCAGACTTGGTGAAAAGCGCAGCCAGCACTCACTCGCCAGGCGAGCCTTTAGCGAGCTCCCAGCGAGCATTCCAGTAGCAAAACCTCTCAACCTCGCTGGAGCGAAGGTTGAAGCGTGGCCTTCGTTAGGCGAAGGTTTTGTTCGCCTAGCGAACATGACAGTCTGGCTAAGGATCTTTCTCTGGACGCAGGTGCCTCAGGTGCCTCATTTAGGTGCTCGCTAGGCGAAGCAGTCTGCTCGCCTAGCGAACATGACAGCTCAGTAGCAACTCTATAAGTAGCAAGGGCTACTTTTTGGAGCCATACCTTACCTTCCATACTTTTGTACTTTTTGGAGATATTTTTACAGCTTTGTTCTAAGGATCTTTGGTGACCTAGAAACCATTTCTCTTCATCTCTTAACAATCTTTCACAAAAAGAAGGTGGATTCCCATCCAATCTCGATTATTCGACTCGGATGTTGATCAACCTTCTTCCGAAACTTGTTGAACAAGCTACCATGAAAATGAGTAGCTAAGTCCTTCATTTTGTCAAGGTTAGATGTAGATGATCATTAGCTTTGTGTGTAAATGTAAGGATCTTCATTTGTAAACTCTTTAATAGTGAATATATGATGAAAACTTTGTTCTTATTCAAAACTCTTTGTGTTGGTTTATGATCGAGAGATGTTTACCAACTCTTAACCTAGGTTTTCATCCAATCTTGTTTGTTAGCTAGAGATAGTAACGAATGATTTTGTTCACCATAAGGTTGAACCAAAAAGTTGTCATTTTGATAGATTGTGTTAGAGATAAACAATGGATCAAAATGGGAAAACTCACAATGTGTGTTAGAGATAAACACATTGGGAGGACTTTGTGAAATAGTTTATCATCTAAAGGAGTTTATAAGTTTTGTTGATCGAACATATACATGCAAAGTGATCGTTGAACCCTAACTTTGGCAATATTTCTCAAATATTCAAACCAAAACTTTTACCGCATTTTATTACACTTTTATGCAAGACACCGTGACAAACACCAAAACCCTATTGTTACCTTAAGCTAAGAATTAAAACAACTGTCGAAAGGCGGTGATATCTTACAATCCCTGTGGATACGATAACAAAAACCCGACACTTAAAAATACAATCAACAAAATGGTGCCGTTGCCGGGGATTGTAAATTGATATTGCGAGCATCGCAATGGTTGCTTAATTTTTAGCTTTCGAATTTTTGACTTGTGCTTGTAAATTTGTTTGGTTTAGTGTGCAGCTTACGTTTTATGCGAGGGAAAATCCCTGTGGACGAACTTCTTTTTGATCCCGAGATCGAGAGAACCGCAAGGAGGCTCAATAGCAAAACGAGACGAAGGAGGCAATAGGCTAGACAACGTCAAGAGCAAGGAGAAAGTTCTTCTACCACAAATCCACCACCATTCATACCTAACATGGAGCCACCACCACCACCGCCTATTTCTACTCCATGCATAAACAGTCCAAGAAACACTGCTCAGTTTGCCAACCACACGGGAAGGCAAGCTGAGATGAAAACGGGAACTCTCAATTTATTATATGGAAGTCTATTCACCGGAATGGACCATGAAGATCCCTTTGCTTTTCTCACAAAATTTTATGAGATAGCATTGGCGGCCGGAGTGGATCAGGCTCAGGAGCTACCGTTGTTCAGACGATTATTTCCCCACGCTTTGCTCGGCAAAGCAAAAGATTGGTACTTAGATCAAACACCAGCCGTCATGACAGACTGGAACGTGTTAGAAGAGAAGTTCATCGAAAGATTCTTCTCCCATAACCGGTTCATGGAATCCAAGACGACCATCTCGGTGTTTGCACAAGGAATCAATGAATCCTTAAATGAAGCGTGGGAAAGATTCAAATCCATGCTTCGGAAGTGTAAAGGGCATGGATTTGATGAATTGACTCAAATCCATATTTTCAAAAATGGACTTCAACCAAATTGCAAGACGTTGTTGGATGCTACCTCGGGTGGCTCATTATTGTCTAAAAGTGCCGAAGAAGCTACAAATATCATAAATCGAATGGCTCTAAATGATCTTCAGAGTCAAAGTAGAGGCAACTCTTTGAAGAAGCAGGGAGTGCTTGAGCTAGGGACGAACGATGCCATCCTTGCCCAAAACAAGCTCATCTCACAACAAGTGGAACTCTTAACGCAGCAAATAAAAGAGTTGAGAGAACCTTCTAAAGCTAAACAAATAGCTTGTTGTGAGCTTTGCAAAGGTGAGCATGACACCGGATTCTGTCCACCTCCGGGGTTCGAAGATGTAAACTACATGGCAAACCAACGGGACTACCAACCGAGACAACAACAACAACAACCTTATCAACCACACCCTCAAAATCAACAACAACATTTCCAAGGGAACCAAGGGTTCCAACCTAGGAGTAACTATTACCATAACCAAGGTTATGGAGGTGGTTCTTCTAGCCGTCAAAACCCTCCCCAAAATCCTTATCAACCTCAACAACCGTCGGTCGTAACTTCTAAGTTGGAAGAGACATTGACGCAATTCATGCAAATGTCAATGGCAAATCAAAAGAGCAACGACGCGGCTATAAAAAATCTCGAGACTCAAGTTGGGCAACTTGCTAAGCAACTCGCAGAACAGCAACCCGGTCCTTCCTTTTCGGCAAACACGCAAACAAATCCTAAGGAACATTGTAAAGCGATCATGACGAGAACTAGGAGGGAGTTAATTAGTGAGAATAAAAAAAGAGATGAGAAAGAAAATGAGGAGGAAATATTGGAGGAAAATATTGATGGTAAAGTGGGGGAGTGGAGTGAGGAGAAAGAAGTTGAAAAGAACGAAAAGAATGGTGAAGTTGAAAAGAAAAAAAGTGTGGAGATTGAGAAAAATACGAGTGATGAAGTAATGGGGGAGGAAGTGAAAAAGCCTAGATGGAGGAGTTCTAGAGTTGCAAAGGGAAAGGAGGTAGTGAGCACTACTCCAATCCAAAACCTTCCTTATCCTCATGCCCCGTCCAAAAGGGAGAATGAACGGCATTACGCCCGGTTCATGGATATTTTTAAACAACTACAAATCAACATTCTGTTTGCCGAAGCCTTGGAGCAAATGCCCAAGTATGCCAAATTCATGAAGGACATACTTACAAAAAAGCGGAGGTATACGGAACCGGAGACCATCGTCCTAGATGCGAGCTGTAGTGCCATTATTCAAAGGACGCTTCCAAAAAAAGAGGTTGATCCGGGAAGAGTTACTTTGCCAGTTAAAATTGGTGATATCTATGTCGGGAAAGGACTAATTGACTTGGGGTCAAGCATTAATCTTATACCTTTGTCAATTATAAAGAGGCTTGGCAACATTGAAATTAAGTCCATCCGAATGACGTTGCAATTGGCAGATAAGTCGACTACCCATCCTCATGGCGTAGCCCAAGATGTTTTGGTTAAAGTCGACAAATTCTTTTTCCCGGTCGATTTTATTGTTATTGATATGGATGAAGATGATGATGCTCCGCTCATCTTGGGCAGACCATTCATGAAAACCGCGTGAATGATGATAGACGTTGATGATGGTTTGATGAAGGTGAGAGTCCAAAATGAGGAAGTAACATTCGATCTATTCGAAGCAATGAAGCATTCAAAAGATAGAAATGATAGCTTTCGCATCGATGTGATCGAAGAAGCAATTTTGGAGGTTTCTAAGCATATTCATGAGATATCTCCTATGCAGTTAGCTCTTGACGACTCATTGGAAGTTTTCACAGTAGAAGAAGAGCAAGCTCTTGAGGAATGCTTAAAGGAACTTGATAGTTTAGACGAACTACAACCGTGGGAAGTTGAGGAAGAAGACTTGAAGAAGGAGGTTATTGACGAAAAAGCGCCTATTGAATTGAAAATACTACCTTCTACTTTGAAGTATGTATTCCTAGATGAGACCGAGGCAAAGCCGGTCATCATAAGCAACCTTTTGACAAATGATGAAGAAGCCCGTTTGATCAACGTGCTGAAAAAAAAATCAAGAAGCCATGGGTTGGACTCTTTCCGATCTAAAAGGAATTAGTCCTTCCTATTGCATGCACAAGATCTTGATGGAAGAGGATTTTAAGCCGGTAGCTCAACCACAACGCCGCTTAAATCCTACCATGAAGGAGGTTGTTCGAAAGGAAGTTGTAAAGCTGTTGGATGCGGGAATGATTTACCCGATCTCGGATAGTCCATGGGTTAGTCCTGTGCATGTGGTTCCGAAGAAAGGTGGAATTACCGTGATCCGAAATGACAAGGATGAATTGATCCCTACTAAAGTTGCAACGGGGTGGCGAATGTGTATTGATTATCGGCGGTTGAATACCGTAACTTGAAAGGATCATTTTCCACTCCCATTCATGGATCAAATGCTCGAAAGACTCTCGGGCCAACAATACTATTGTTTCTTGGATGGCTATTCCGGGTATAACCAAATTGCGGTTGACCCGGCCGATCATGAAAAGACGGCTTTCACATGTCCGTTTGGAGTTTTCGCATACCGAAAAATGCCCTTTGGGTTGTGCAATGCACCGGCGACTTTCCAACGATGTGTGCAAGCCATTTTTGCCGACCTTATTGAGAAAACAATGGAAGTCTTCATGCATGACTTCTCGGTATTTGGGGGGTCCTTTAGTCTATGCTTGGCAAACTTGAAAACGGTGCTGGAAAGATGTGTGAAAACCAATCTGGTGCTTAATTGGGAGAAGTGTCACTTCATGGTGACCGAGGGGATCGTGCTTGGCCATAAAGTCTCTTCAAGAGGGCTTGAAGTAGATCGTGCTAAGGTTGAAGTGATTGAAAAGTTACCTCCTCCGGTGAATGTGAAGGGAATCCGAAGCTTTTTGGGGCACGCCGGGTTCTATCGGCGCTTTATCAAAGACTTCTCAAAGGTGGCTAAGCCTTTGAGCAATTTGCTAGCTAAGGACCAGGTATTTCTCTTAACCGATGAATGTTTGCAAGCTTTTGAGACTTTAAAAGAAAAATTGGTTACCGCTCCAATTATAGTCGCTCCCAATTGGAATTTAAATTTTGAGCTAATGTGTGATGCAAGCGACTATGCAATTGGAGCGGTACTTGGCCAAAGAAAAGAGAAAATTTTTCATGCGATACATTATGCAAGTAAAGTTCTTAACGAGGCTCAAATAAACTATGCCACCACGGAAAAAGAATTACTTGCGATAGTGTATGCGCTTGAAAAGTTTAGATCTTATCTTATAGGGTCTAAATTCGTAGTGTATACCGACCACGCGGCGATTAAATATCTACTCACCAAACCGGATTCGAAGCAAAGGCTCATCCGTTGGATCCTCTTGTTACAAGAATTTGATGTTGAAATCAAAGACAAGAAAGGATCGGAAAATTTGGTGGCGGATCATTTATCCCGCTTAGTGAATGTGGAGGTTACCGTGTCAGAGAAGGAAATCCGGGAAGAATTTCCTGATGAAAAACTGTTTAAAGTTCAAGTTAGGCCGCGGTTTGCAGACTTTGCGAACCACAAGGCTAGTGGTTTTGTGCCTCCCGACCTAACTTCGAACCAAAAAAGGAAGTTTCTTTCGGATGCCAAGTATTACGTATGGGATGACCCGTACTTGTTTAAGTTGGATAGTGATAACCTTTTAAGGAGATGCGTTACTGGCGATGAAGCGCAGAGCATCCTTTGGCATTGTCACAACTCGCCTTACGGCGGACACTATAAGGGGGTGAGAACGGCCACTAAAATCCTTCAGTCAGGATTTTATTGGCCCACTATTTTCAAAGACGCACATACCCATGCGCAAAGTTGTGATAGTTGCCAGAGAAGCGGTGGGATTGGTAAGAGAGACGAGATGCCTCTCCAAAACATCCAAGAGGTCGAAGTATTTGATTGTTGGGGCATCGATTTTGTAGGACCATTCCCACCCTCTTATGGGAACGAGTATATGCTTGTCGCAGTTGATTACGTTTCTAAGTGGGTTGAGGCGATTGCCTCACCTCGGGCGGATGCGAAAACGGTGATAATTTTTTTTAAGAAAAACATATTTTCCCGTTTCGGAACCCCCCGAGTGTTGATAAGTGACGGAGGGTCACACTTTTGTAATGCACCGTTGGAAAGCATTTTAAAACATTACGGTGTATCACATAGAGTGGCAACTCCGTATCACCCGCAGGCTAATGGGCAAGCTGAGGTCTCTAATCGTGAGATTAAGAGAATCCTCGAAAAAACTGTGTCAAATTCGAAAAAAGAGTGGTCACAAAAATTGGATGAGGCGTTATGGGCATACCGTACCGCCTTTAAAGCTCCAATTGGCCTAACTCCTTTTCAATTGGTGTTTGGTAAAATTTGCCATTTGCCGGTTGAATTGGAGCACAAAGCCTTGTGGGCTCTAAAATTCTTAAATTTTGAAAATGATTTGGCCGGTGAGAAAAGGAAGGTGCAACTGCTTGAGTTGGAAGAGATGCGCAACGCCGCATATCACTCAAGTTGGTTGTACAAAGAGAAGGTAAAAAAATACCATGACAAAAAGCTCCGAAAGAAAGAATTTGTGTCGGGACAGTTGGTCCTCTTGTTCAATTCCAGGTTGAAGTTATTACCCGGAAAGTTGAAATCAAAATGGTCCGGGCCATTTAGGGTCAAAGAAGTTAAGGAGTACGGAGCTATTGTCATTGAGGACTTGGAAAAGAAGGACAGTTGGACCGTTAATGGCCAACTTTTGAAGGTTTATCTTGGCGGTCATGTGGATCGCGAGAGCTGTGCTATTCCTTTGGATGCTCCTCTGTGAGCATCGCACCGTCGAGCTTAGCCGACGTTAAACAAGCGCTTGTTGGGAGGCACCCCAACATTGTAAGTATTTACAGTTTTTTTGTTCTGTTGTAGTGGGATTCCAATTGTTAAAACCTGGCTGAATGTACCAGGCATGCTGTCTTTGAAAAGGCAAATGCTGTCATGCTCGCTAGGCGAAGCAGTAGCGAGCAGATTCGCTATCTGCTCGCTAGGCGAAGCAGCAGCGAGCGCTGTGTGACAGCACTAATTAAAACTCAGCAGACCATGTATTTTGGGCCCAAAAACAAATTTCTTTTTTACAAACTCTGCTGAGGCAATTGAACCGAACACTCACCACACTCTCTCATTTTTCATCTCTCTCACAAACACTCAAACCCTAAACTGAAGCATTGCAAACTTCACTGCACTTCAAATTCAATCAACCCATTTTGCTAAGGTTTGCCCTAATGCCATTTCTTTATGTTTGAACTTTGTGAATTTCTGATTTGCATGTCATTTAGGGTGAATTTGGGGGAATGGGGATTTTAGGTTTTGCATGTGGGAAATTTTAGGTTTTGCATGTGGGTTTGTAATTACATATAGCATAGAACGATTCTTTTCTTGATAGATCATTTAGTTCTGAAATTGACACCATGAGAACGTGGGTTTTGGGAAAATTTCACTGAAAATAGCTGCAGAACCCACAAACCCGTAAGCTTCGCTAGCAACTCGCTAGGCGAACCAGAGGCGAGCATTCGCTGCCACTTCGCTAGGCGAAGCAGCAGCGAGCATGGCAGTAGTTTGAATTATGTGTTGCTTTCTAATCTGTTTGTGTGTTGTGTTGGTTTCCTCTTTATGTTTTGCAGATGGAATCCAGATCCGGAGCTTCAAAGAAGAGAAAGGGAGGGAACACTTCCCGTCCCGTAACAATACAATTTGACACCGACAAATTTGTCGTGCCGAAGCAAGCCGCAAGGTACATTGCTTTGGAGAAGCGGAAAATTCTACCGGAGAAGAGATTCATCATCAACCCTGAAGGCACGAACCGAACATTCGCCGGGTTGATTGACACCAAAAAGTGGGATCGATTAATTTCCCCACTGGAGCATTACGATATCGCAACGGTGCGTGAGTTCTATGCGAACGCACTGCCGGATGATGACGAGCCATTTACATGGACATCTAGAGTGGCCGGCCGTCCTGTTGCGTTTGATCGGGATGCAATTAACCGCGTCCTAGGTGAACCGCTCCAACTGGGAGCCGAGGAGAGAGACACCTACCACACAGAATTAAGGTTTCACTGGGATATTTATGCAATCTCTGCTGCCCTGCTGTTGAGAGGGAAATCAGTTGAGCTGAACCCATCTGGGGTTCCCATGAGATACCATAGGGAGGGCATGACTCCCTTGGCTCAACTGATCCTTTTGTTGGTTCTGACAAACATCCAACCCAGGTCTCATACTTCTACAGTGCCGATCCCAGTGGCACACTTGGTACACAGCATCCTCACTAACGTCCAGATTGATGTGGCGAGGATTATTGCTTATGAGCTTAAGTCCGTGATTGAAAGCGGGCTAAAGTCGGGGGCTCGTGTGAATTGTCCCCTCGCTTTCCCCTGCCTAATCATGAGTTTGTGCATGCAAGCGAGGGTGAGGCTACCCTCTAGGGGTCAGGTAAGGATCTCGTTGTAACACCCCAATAAAATAAAACAATTATTTAAATTGAATTAATAGTATATTATTAATTTAATTAAATAATTATATTATTATTATTGGATTATTTTAATTATTTTGGAATAATAATTATTATTGGAAAATATATAAGTGTGAAATGAGGAAAGAGAATCCCATTTGGTAAAGAAGTGTTTGCACGTGAAAACAGAGAAACTGCAGAGAAGAGGAAAAGGGCAGAGGCAGAGTAAGAGGAAGAAAGTTGGAGAAGAGGAAGAGCTTGAACTCAAAGAATTGCCGGATTATCTCAGGTAAGGGGGGGTTTATCGTCGATTAATGGGAATTATGGGATAATATGTAATGGGTAGTGATAAGCCGTTGATTTAACCCTAATTGGGACTGTATATGCTGAAATTGATGTTGGATAAACTGTGTTAAAAACTGTAAATTGAATCGATAGTTGTGCGAGTCGTAAATGTTAGACTATGGCACGGATCCAAATTAAAAACTTGAATCGGCACTACCAATTTACGAGACAAATTGGGTTTTTGTAGAAAGGGTTTTAGATGCGGGAGCGGCCGGAAAACCTGTTATGCATTAAGCTGACGGAACTTGGAATAACTCAGAAAAATCTGAGTCTGCGCGCGAACGGTCGACCATAGAGTCGGCGTGCGCTGACCCGTGGGGCATGCGCCGACTGTATGCGTCGACGCAAGGCGTTTTTCGCCGACCCGTGACTTAAGCGTCGACCCTATGCGTCGACGCAAGGAGTTTTGCGCTGACTCCCTCCAGTTGAGCAGAGCCTTTGCGCCGACCAGCGAGCTTTGAGCTGACCCCTATGGTCGACGAAAAACCTTCATTCTTTGTTCATGGACGTGCATAATGGTTTTGTCATCATCGAAACTGGATATCGTATGTTGCAGAGTGGGAAAAATGGATATGTTA